>NW_010168339.1:0-18739 GCF_000695765.1 Mesitornis unicolor
CCATGGTTTCCGCAACCCGGAAGTGCTGTGGGGGAGAGGCCGGCGCTCAGCCCGGGCCGTGGCGGTAGCCCCCGGCCCCAAGTCGGGCGCCATGGGGCGAGGTGGCCTCTGTCGCCCTGCCACCCCCTAAAGCCTCCCCGCCATCCTCCCGCCATGGCCCAGGAGGCCGGCGAGGCGGCCGCGGAGGGGGAGCTGGTAAGGAGCGGACGGCGGGGGGGAGAAGGAGGCCCTGGGCCCGGCAAACGCTCCCGCCTGCCTGCGGGGCTGGGACAAAGCTTGGATGCCAGACTGGCGAGGTGGTGACTAGGAGCGGGAGAAGGACAGCTCCGTCCAGCCGCGGGGTTCTGGGTTCTGCCTTTATCTCCTTGGCTGGCCGGTAGCGCGGGGCGGGGAGTAAGGGGGGTGTTAGCGTTCGTTTCCTCCCCCTCACAGCCAGATGGAGATTTTGTGGTCCTTTGCTGGGACCCACCATGTTCTCTTGGCTGTTGTAGGTAGTCCATGTTGGGCCTGTTTTGTAAGAGTAAAGGGGATTGTGGGGATTGGGGTTTTTTGTTACCGCACGTTTATATCCTGGTTAATATTTTGTTGTTTACCATCTCCCATCAAGACTGGGCACCTTCCACATGCTCCTATTCTTAATGCAATAACTGCAGTTAGGTAGAGAGATCTCCCAAAGCGATAAACAAGCCTTAAAAGAACAAAAAATGATCAGTGTGCTGCAAGGAACATTGCCTCAGGAAATTAAAAACTATATGGCATGGTTTGTGAGATGTGTACCTGCTTGCTCTCAGCTAGCACACAAAGCTGTTTTACCTGCTCTGTTGTCGATTCCAGCTCCTGTTCTATCAGCCAGGGTTCTCAAAAGTACTTCACCCAGCCCTGCCTCTTACAGAGACAGATCAGCATCTTCCCAAAGAATGGTGCTGCAGCTGTGAGTGCCGTGGAGTCAGCAGCAAGTTAAAATGTTCTGTCTGTGAGGGCAGCATACATTCAGATAATTTGAAAGCAAAGTGGAAATTGTTGTTTTTCTGTGGATTTGCTTACATTTGAAGAGCAGGGAAACTTGTCAGCTCAATCTGCGGAAAAGTTAACCACTTCTTTGATTCCTTGGTTTAGGGTTTTTTTCTCAGCCTGATCACTTCTCAAGTTGAGTTTACTGAATGTTCCCAAAGTATAGCAAGGGTAGGAACAAGCGAATGAGGAAGGAGACATGCGGATGAGTTGCTGCTTAACTCTTACTGGTGGAGAAATTAATGCAGAACCAGCACCACGGAAGATGGGGCACCTGAGGCTTCAGCTGCTGTAATGCTGTGCACTGAAGTGCATAACTCTCTGGCTGAAGTCTGAAGTGACTTGTGCTATATCACGCAGAACATTTGTGTAAGAGCAAATGATGCTGATTTTTGCAACAGTGATGACACATTTACCATTTTAATTTATTGCACTCGAACTTTGATGTGATAGTAAAAGGATATAAAGTTTTTTGGATGTGTATTATAACCAATTACTTCTGGCAAATGTCACAGTTAATGTCTCTGTTTCCCAGGGAGATGACAGCCTGTCTGTGATAACCTGTGAATCGGATACAGAAATGGTGAGCTTTATTAATGGCATGCTATGGACAAAAGCCTTAAAAGGCCTCAGCATGTTCTTGCACACACAACATCCACATGATGCCTCCTGGTTGATAAGACACCCTTCAGCAAGGAGAGCTAACAATGCTATTGCAATGTAGCTTGATTCAAAAACCTCCTCTAATTCCAGATGTAATTCTGCCTTCTAAATTCTTAGCACTGAGTGCTCCAAATGATGTTTGGCTTCATTTCGCTGCTCTGTCGAGTTTTGGGCCTAAGTAATCATTTTACAGAATGAGTCTTTCCTGTAGCTAAATGGTTGTGCAGATCATCCTCTACTCTGTGACCATCTTGAGTTTGCTGCTACTTATATTTATACTGGGGAAGGTCTTAGTGTTCTGAGCATGAATATACCACTTCATAGCATAAGACTTGAGTAAGCGCCACCTTAATTCTGGTGACTCTTGCTGTGGCCAAATTTGCATATACTTCATGCTACTGTTTTTTATTTTCTACACAGAAGATTTTGTTTTATTAGAACGCAAGCTCTTCATACAAAATAGAGATTGAAGTAAATTTTGAGATTATATGCTGAAATCTTTGAAAATTCTTATTCTCTTCCAGAATTTAAAGAAGAAAATTTTTCACAAGCCTCCAAAGTCACCAAGTAAGTGTTCAGAATTTTTTTATTCTGCCTCTGTTATTGCACAATAAGATAGATTTTGTGGGTCACAGGAACTGAAAGATGTATTTGAAACAACATATTATCTTCAGGATTATTCACTGGTGTGTGCAGAGCACATCTATCTGAGAGTTGTTGTGTAACCAGTGATTTTAGGCTTTTATAGTCTAAATATTGAATTTTATGGCTTAATTGTAATTCTTGATTCTTCAGATTCTCCAAATAGCATAAGCTATTTTCTTTTCATGTTATCCCTCCTAATGGCAAACATTCTGAATTTCTTTTTCTATTAATCATTTTGGAGAAATGCTGATAATTGCTATGTAGAAAGAATTGAGCCACAGAAATGATCAGAGGGCTAGAGCACCCCTCCTATGAAGACAGGCTGAGAGAGGTGGTGTTGTTCAGCCTGAAGAAGAGAAGGCTGCAGGGAGACCTTATAGCTGCCTTACAGTACCTGAAGGGGCCTACAAGAAAGCTGGGGAGTGATTGTTTGCAAAGGCGTGTAGCGATAGGATGAGGGGCAGTAGTTTTAAACAAGACCAGAGTAGATTTAGATTAAACATTAGGAAGAAGTTCTTTACCTTAAAGGTGGTGAAACAGGTTGACCAGAGAGGTGGTAGAGGCCCCATCCCTGGAGACATTCAAGGTCAGGCTTGATGGGGCTCTGAGCAACCTGATCTAGTTAA
Source organism: Mesitornis unicolor (assembly GCF_000695765.1). Taxonomy (NCBI): domain Eukaryota; kingdom Metazoa; phylum Chordata; class Aves; order Mesitornithiformes; family Mesitornithidae; genus Mesitornis; species Mesitornis unicolor. The sequence goes on from NW_010168339.1 coordinate 2,946, forward strand.
AGATGTCCCTGCTCACTGCAGGGGAGTGGACTAGATGATCTTTAAACATTCCTTCCAACACAACACATTCTATGATAATCTAGAATTACTGGAGCTACCTACCATCCAGTAGATGTCTATGACCTTGAGCTTTTTAGGGCAATGCTGAGGTATTTTCCTTTCTTTTAGAGTCTCCATACAGCTCTAGCACGCAACTGTATCCTAAAAAAGCTGCAGTTTGGCGATCTGTGCAGGGAACAGGCAGTGCACGTCTTGAGAGTGCAGCTGTAAAAAACCCAAGACAGATGTGGCTGGGATCACTAAAACAAGGTATTACTATAGCTACTTTATCTGTGTATGTGGATAAAATTCAGTGTTGTGGGCATATAAACATATATAAACTTTTAAAAAATAGATTTGCATTTGATTATAGTCTACATAGGAAGCAATTTCACTATTATTTATTTGGGTGGTTGGAATTGAGTTTGAATTATCTGATCTTGAGTATTGGAATTTATAGAGGGAATAATTAACAGCATCTGGAGCTTTCTGTGTTGCATTTGCTCCGAATAAATCCACAAATGTAATTCACAATTATGTCTGATTTTTGCGTTTTTGTTCCATTTTTGTTGGCAGGAATGAACCGTCCTCTGAAATCAGACGTTGACATGGGGTATACGCGAACTAACATTTCTAGTAGCACTCCAGAATATTTGAAGGAAGCTCTAGGAATGAAGAAGCCAAAGCATTCTCGTTCTAGTAATGGTAAACTGTGTAATTGTGTGGTAGATAGAAGTTAATGATCTTTTTTTTAATCTGTGTAGAAACACACATTGCTTAAAATCTTAGCTTTAGTAAAGCAAGAGCCATTTTGGTTTAACCTGTATTAAAATATGTATGTTGAAATATGATCCACTTTTTGAGATTCCTAAATTGGGTAAGACAGGGGTTTCCAGATTTTTTTTGAGCAATGAACCACTATTAGCTTTCAGAACTTTTTGCAAATTGCCATGCATTTGCAGCTGAAAACGTTGCAAATATAAGATGGTTCAATGGGCCAGCTGTAGCCAATTTATTGTGACTTTGCAAAACATAGTTTAGGAACCATTGATAGAAACCATCTGCTTGCCTGAGATTCTATGTAATTGACTCCTTTTACTTATCTAGAAAGTGTTTTATCATGTGGTTGTGCAAGTTTTATGAGAAGAGCAAAATTTAAAACTTTAATCCTGCTTTTCTTAAAGGAGAACTGTAAACTTAAAAATCCCACTTCCATTTAAAATGATACCTATACTGTAACTGATACTACAGATTTTCTGGCAACTTTAAAAGATTATAGACTTTTACATGTTAGGCATAAATAGAAAAATGTATTCTGGACATCTAGAAATCCTTTGTAAATAATTGATGTGTTGGGATGAGAAGACTGCAGTCTTCTGTGAGATGTATTTCTTTCTTGAGATGGATATTTTAATCTAGCATCAGAGAGAAGTAATTAGGAGAAACTTGCTGTAAAATTTGGCAGAAGTTTCATACAGTAACATCCAAATTTCATCTCCATTTCTAAAATTAATTTCTGTGCCGATTTTCTTAAAAAAAAAAAGAAGCAGCTTAGTTTCCAGTTTGGTGGTGTTCTAGATATTTTCCTTTAATTGTAAAGTTTCTTGTTGGCTAAAAATACCTCTTTTGGATTTGCTTATTTTACGTACCTTTTTCTGTAGGCTACATTCCCGGAACTCCTGACTACAAAGAAAAAGAAGATATGTATGATGAAATTATAGAACTGAAAAAGGTACATTCTCTCTGATGCCTACATAGAAAGTCGTAAGGTCACTTTATCCATCCCTAGATGTCCAGGCCTTGTTGGTTCAGAATACTTTGGTTTCTACAACTGGGACATCCATCAATTTTTTCTGCATTTGTAATGTAAGGTTAAACTAAACTTGTGTCTGTTTAAGGCGATTTCATTGTTCTTATGGTGTGATAGATACTTCTGAGTACTGGATGTGGAAGCCTTGAGGTATGCCCAGTCCTGAACCCCAGCCATGGCCCTAGCTGGATGCTGAAAAGTTTCAGTGCGTTTGGTTTCTTTGGCCCTCCATCTCCTTTTTTCTTTTTTCTTCTGTTTTCTTTTTTTTTTTTTTTTTTAAACCTTCTCACTGTTACCCACCATATTTTAATAATTTGTATTTCTCAGTTGAGTTTAGTTCAGCGTATGAAAAAGGAGGACTGGACATCTTTGACACTAAGGATACCTCTAGACAAATATCTTGGCTGTTGTAGATAATTTGTGTAAGGTAGCCTTTCTGTTAGACCTTCTTCTTTTATCTTTGCCCTGTAACCTGCCTTATCTGTCAGCCCTGTGTCAGGTCCAGTGTGATGGTATCTTTTTTTTTTTTGTTTTGCTTCATCCTGACCATCGTAATTGGATTGTTATTGACATCAAAACATATTTCCATATGAAAACTCAGTGTATTCTATTTCTGAAATTTGCTTACGATTTTTCTCCCCTCCTTTAGACAATACAAGCTCAGAAAAATGAGGGAGATCGAATGAAAACTAAGCTCCGTCGACTAGAAGAAGAGAACAATAGAAAGAATAAACAGATTGAACAACTGTTGGATCCTTCCAGGGTGACTATTTCTTGAGGGATAAAAGTGGGGCAAGAGACTGCCGCGCAGTGTGATCCTCTTCTCTGTGTGTCTCCGGATCTCAGGAGTCTGTAGTGTGTTGACTCCTAGTAATGATGAGGTTGAGTATGAGAAGTGGTTGGTTGGTGTGAAGGGATTTCTGGCTTGTGTATCTCAGCTCACGATTCCCCATTCATCATTCACCATTCATCAGTTCAAAGGAAGATAGTGACATGCTCTGCTGATAACTTTATTTAGCAAAGATACTTTTAATTTCTGAAAGGTAAAATTAAAATGCTGTCTCTTTAGATGCCTACTTTCTGAATATTTTGCCTGAGAGTAGAAGGGAATTAACCTCTTGCTTCGTGACTGATCCATGTGGTCCCAAGACCTGAACAGGAGACCAAAGATGAGCCTTATTGTCAGACCTACAAGGCTGAGAAGCATTTAGGGTCATAGTGAGAACTGAATTTCACTGAATTCCTTGTGGCTGTCATTTTCTGTGTGCAGATCTACATCTTGGGAGAAGTGTGCTAATACAAAACAATGAGCATAAGGACTTCAGAATTTAAGCTGTTGGACTGTGAAATGACTGTGGAGATGAATAGGTTAGAAAATTCTGTGGAAAGAGCTGGCAGTAGAATGAAGTAGCAAGGTTGGTCGCTTGCTTTATCTGTCTTTTCTTTCAGGGCTCAGAGCTGGCACGAGCTTTGTCAGAAAAGACAACTGATAATGGATGGGTAATAGTTTCTTTATTACCTTTTGCTTTCTACTTTTGTTTTTAACTCTTGTCAAGCTGAAACATTACTGATTGACAAAATAAAATGAAGTAAGAAAGAATAAGCAGTTAGGGAATCATGTGACCAGTATTTCTATAGTAAGATAAGAAACCAGTAACAAAGATTTAGAGTTAATATTATTTTAGGGAGCCTTCTTTGTCACTGTCTTGAATCTGTTTAGGGGAGTATTCTTCGTGTTATTTGTTGCTTTGAATTTAGCAGGATAATGGGTAGAGTTGTTTTTATTTAATGATTGTGCATAAATATTTTCAAGCTGGTTATATTACCACAGATATAAGTTAGGGATCTGATGTATGTAGTCATAAATATATCTGTTTAGGTACAATTTATAATGACAGTGCAAGATAATGGAGAAATAAACTTCTGTGAAGAGACATTATTCTAGGACTCATGAGTTCTTTGTCCTTTCTGTAGGTGGCTAGTGGATTAAAGCAGAAGATTCTCAAGCTAGAAGCACAGTGCAAGGAGAAAGACAACACTATTAAGTATGACTTTGGGGGTAGAGGCTTGTATTGGATGAGATAGTAAAGGGAATTGGAAATTTATGTTATTTTTCATCCGTATTCTTCTGTTCCTTAAGATGTTTTAATGAACCCTGAGAACATATTAGCAATTACTAAACTACCCACCCAGAAATTGTAAACCAAGAGGTATCGCAGTGTCTTTGCTAGTCTGACTGGCTTATTTTTTGTATTATTCTATTTTCAGCAAATTCCAGGCAGACATGAAGACCACTAATTTGGAAGAAATGAGGATAACGATGGAAACCTACTATGAAGAGGTACGCCTGACAGGTCCTTCAATGTGTGTACAGGAGAGGAAGTTTAGATAGGTTTCTTACAACTTAGCTGCACCTGGCATTGGAATCAGATGTTCATTTTCTCATAGTTCCAACCTTTTTCTTCCATAGGTGGAGTGTGTTAACCAAAAAGGGGAAACAAAGAAACTATTACATCCATAAGTGTAGTGTCCAGATGAAAGTCAGTATGACAGTAGCCTGATTTTCAGTAATGGCATCGTTGCCTCTGCTGCTACCCAAAAAGTCTGGTTCTGATTTTCACCTGAAGGACAAAAGTGTTGCATTAGCAATGTCAGCTTCCACAGCTAGCTCCTTAATGGGATCTATATTTCATATTTCACAGGTTCATCGTCTCCAACTCCTCCTGGCAAAATCTGAGAGTATGAGGAAAAAGTATGTTTCCTTCTTTTGAGGCAAATGTTTGCGTATGTGTGTTTGATATATCACGCATGTTAATTTAACTGATGAAAAAAAAGTACATGGGAACAGTTCATTTTGTCATTTAGACTGCTGGATTTGCTTTTTGGTACTGCTTTGGTTGGCTTCACAGCTTTGGCATATATCTTAGTCACGTTTCTTTTTCTTGTAGATAGATCGTTTTGTGGATGTGGAAAAAACACTAGAGCTATTTAAAAAGAACATGAAAGCTCTGAAAATTTATCTCTGTTAAATCTTGGTGACTGAAACAAATTCACTAGATTTTTGGCATCTTACTCTTGAGATAGTTCTGCATCTTGCTGTAGGGCATATGCAATAAAGATGGTATTTTAGAGTAAAAGTTATTTTCCTGTGTTAGAGAGACAGATCCGCAGGTCAGGGTAGCTTTTAGTGAGATATCCATTGAGTGGCACTGGTAAGACACCATCAGAGAAGCTTATACTAGTGCTTATCACTGGTGTGTGTGTGCATACATGGTGGTATGGGTAAACGGTCTATAGAGGAAATAAAAATTAAAGGCAAAAGACAAAGCTTCAGTAAGAGAACAAAGTAAAAGCATCTTTGCAAGTGAGCGTTAGTCTAGCTGAGGTCTTGTGGCATAGGAAAATTTGTTACCACACCACTTCAAAATATGCTTGCCCTCCTAGTGTTAAGTATAGGGAACTATCTTAATTTTGGATGTAATTAAGTTGATATAAACATACAAGAACTCTTTGTGGGTCATTATGTATACTACTTGTGTTTCCCTAATTCATTGTCTCTTGTGGATTGAAAACTGCAATTTGTTTTGTCACTGTTTTAAAAAAATAATTCATCTCTTTTGGCTGAGGCATGCAGTGACTAGCCTCTTGAGGCTGTGAGCCATCACACCCAATTTATTTACAGGTGAAAATGAGTCATTAGGTCTCTTCCATGTCCTCGTTTATTCATAGCTTCTGAAAAACAGTGGTCAGGACAGTCTCTCTCCATTATGTGACTGTCAGTCTCTACTTGAGAGGCTGAGCACTGAAATAATAAATTATGTTGGAGGTCAGGGCTCTGGCACATGGAAAGAGTTGTAGGAGAGTGTTTCTTTTATGATGCTTGTCTACATTATTTCTGGCTGAATTGAATGACATTTAGCTCCTATTTTTCAGTGTTAATGCTGGAATATGATTATCTGTAGTATCCGATTGTAGCTAGAAACTAGGCAATCCCCGAGTCCTCAAAATGGTCTGCAGTTCTTTCATTTAAGTTTTGATGAGCCTAAAATAACAGTGATACAGTTATGATTCTTGTAATTTCTGTCACTTCTGGTTTTGGTGGTGCCTTGTGTTTTATTTTATACTTTTTTTCCTCCTGCCTGGGACAGCTGTATGAATTGTCATCCACAACATCTGGACAGCCTTATTTGTTTGTTTTTATGGCTTCTTTTCCTTTTAACTTCCAAAAGGTAGATTAGATTCAGCTTTTCACTCTGATTATGTGAATTGTATCCTGCCTCCTCCCTTACCTTGTAATTGTTGCAGTGAATGGGAAGTAAGATTCCTTCACAAACTTTTCTGTGATTGTTATGGGCAGTGTGTTTGTCCAAAAGTAGATCCATCAGTTACTTCAGGGCTTTGATTCCAGAAGTAAGTTTTTAAGAATTTTCTCATAGCAATAAAGAACCTGTGTTTTATCTCACTAGAAATCTGTTTTATGAACAAACTTCATAACTTTGCACATCTAGAAGCTGAGATTTCTTCCCCCTTATATTAGAAAAATTAAAAAGGCAAAATAACTGTATTGTATTTTAAAGAGTTTTAACGCACAGCAGGCTTTCCTTTTTCTGATGCCTTTTATTCTCATCGCATTAAAGTTAGCTTTATTCTTCAAATCTGTTTCAAATTCCTCATTGATTGAAATATATCATAAAGGAAGAAAGACATTTCTCTGGGGTTTACTTTCACAGGATTAGTTTATTTTACATTAGAGCAGCATTCAGAGTTATCTGAAAATACACTTGTGTGTTGGGTTAGAGAGATATTCTGTCTATGTATAGCCCTCTCTCTCTCTCTCTCCCAGTCTCAATCTATTTGTTAAGTGAAAGAAAGCAATTCAGAGCACGCAGGTTAGCTTTCTGTGCTGAACAGGTTTTTTGCAGGAGTCTCCCAGTTGGCTGAAGATAAGTGTTTTTAAATCAGAGGTCCGTAGAGCACTGCTAAAACATTATAAGGTTGGTTAACCAAACAAATAGAAAACCAAATAAGTAGAACTCATACAAGCACCCTTGTTTATGTGTTAATGAAACAGAGTAGGGGAAGAAATAAAAGTAATTAATGAACTTTCAGAGTTTCAAAGTATCTTCTTTCTTTGATGCAAATTAAAACAATTGTGAAGGTGTCGAGCAACGTGGTCTTTGCATGTTTTTTCATAGAATAGGTAAACTCCTCAAGTGAAAAATATTTAGAAATGCTACTGGGGGGAGCTGAGACAGTTAATTTAGTCAGCTGAATTTAACAGTGAGGCTGTTCTACTCTTTTTAATGCTGCTTCTTTGCTCTCTGCTTTTAAGTTAACTTTCTGGTTTTGACTTTGTTTCCAAGGACAGAGGGCAGAGATACCCAAAAACGATTAAAAGCACTGAATGCTGCTGTCCTGAGATTATCCAGGAACATCGAGGAATTGCAGAATGAGAATCGAAGGCTGAAAGAAGACCTAGATCATGTACTGAGCAGTTCTCCTTCTCCTTCCAATAAAACAAAAAGTATGTGCTGGAAAGTTGGTGAACATGGGGCAAGGGATTTAAGTACATTTCAAAGATGTGTTTGAGAGCAAGACTCTACAATGGTAGAAATAAGGGACTTACTACAAAGGTGAAGATTCAGGAAGGCAAAGGTTGAAATGAGAAGTTTCTTACAGAAGTCTCTCTCTGACTTCTGTTTATGCTGCTTCAGTCAGACCTGGATTTCCTTTATTATTATCCCTGAGAATTTGGGACTGGAATCACTTAAAGATTTGATGTTCCACTGGAAGTCTGTTTTTCAGTTGTTGAAAACTGAGGAATGTGCATGGTTTATGTAGATTTCTGAGCTAATTTGTAGAAGTCAGATAGTTTAAAACCATTTTCATTTTTTCATTGCTAGATATTTAAAGTTGGAATTCAGAGGTCTTTAGACAGTCTTTATCAGGAAGTTTCAAAAAAGCGAGAACAATGTTGACTCACTGATACAGTTCTATGTTTAAAGCTTTGTTACTGTATTTAGATTATAGTGAGTGGAGCAGACAGAGGCTGGTGAGGCGGATTTTGGAACTAGAAAAAGTAAGTGATCATAATGATGTGGCCATCTTACCTGTCTTTGAGCAGAAAATGCAGAAGCGCTGGCTTGTGCTCATGGCATGTAGTGCTTCAGTGTATCAGCCTCGTGCATTCTGGCTCACATGTAAACTGCTGTCTGTACCATGTTGCCTTCCTCCTTTTTTTTCCTTTCTCATACTTGTTATGTATATACATGTAAACTGCTGTCTGTACCATGTTCCCTTCCTCCTTTTTTTTTCCTTTCTCATACTTGTTATGTATAGATGCACATTTTAGAATTAACTTCCATTTGATCTTTTCTCGTGGCCTAAATAAAGTAATTTTATGCTAAATTTAACTTTCTTCTTCTTTTTCCTTTTGTATTTTTTGTGTAAATTTCTCCTGTTCAGAAAGTGTGTGCCTTGGAGAACACCAGAGTGTCATCAGCAGATAGTGAGCCATCACAGTTACCTGCCGTGCCATCTTCGCCTTCAGTAGACCTGGATCATCCAGCCTCTCAACTGGTAGACCCTGTTGAGGAATGTCATCGCCTTCAAGGGCTAGTGAAGAAACTGAAGAGTGATAGGAAGGCACTTCAAAATCTTCTACTCAATAAAGAGTAAGTATGACTGTTGTCTGAAATGTTGTTCTTTTGTAGGTATGGATTATTTAATTATTTCCTATCACATTATGAAATTACATAATAAGTCCTTCACATTTTCAAGAAGAAAATTATTTTTGAGGGTCCCTTCAGCTTTTAATTCAAAAGCTGCTTCTAGTCCTACTAGCGCTGTGATTATTTATTTATTTCCTATCACATTATGAAATGACATTATGAAAGGACTTATCCTTCACATTTTCAGGAAGAAAATTATTTTTGAGGGTCCCTTCAGCTTTTAATTCAAAAGCTGCTTCTAGTCCTACTAGCGCTGTAAAATTATATTGCAGAGAAAAGAGTCAGTGAGAGAGAGAAAATGAGAATTTGTGCTTGGTTCTAACACATTTTTCAAGTCATATTTTTTGACAGCCACACTGAAAAACCTTTGAAGGATTATATGTCACTTTATGCAGCACTCTTGCAAGTGTTTTGCTATAAAAAACTGTTTTCTTTTTTCAGCATATTCTGTCCTAATCCACCACTTTCTCCATTTAAGCCTGCCTTCTGCCATATGATGCACTGTGACCTCTTTTCTCCCCAGTAAGCAATTGATTGGCAATTTGTATTGCTTGGGATCGTTTTGTGTCTCAGTTCATAGGGGCAGGCAGGTTAATCTGATCATGAGCAGAGATGTGCACACAACTATGTGCTGTTGATAAGACGCTGCCTCCTGTGTCCGCTCACCTCTGAACAAAAATACGTAGTGAGAGCACGTGAGCATGTTTTGCTTCTGAACAGTGTATGCTTGCATTTTATTTTGTTTAAAAGGAAAAATTAAACATCTAGTTACTTTACAAATTTGAGAAACCCTATTTTATTTAGAAGTGTAAACAAAAAAATAACTACATTGTTGAAGTATTTCAACATTACATTGTTTTAAGTATTGCTTAGATTTTCTTACATCTTTGCAGATTAGATATGAAGCAGTTACTGCAGGCTAAGGCTGAAGTGGAGCTGGAGCTGCAGAAGTGGCAGAATAAGATGGAAGAAAAGAGTAGAGAAGAGCAGACTTTAAGGTATCGTATTTTGTGTTCGTAGATCCTTTCAAAACTGTGAAAATCTGTTAAACTATAATTCTCTTTTGAAGTGGCTCAAAATCCATAGGTGTTCATCTGAACTGCAGAGAGCTAGGAATTCATTTAAGCAGAACTGTTTTGGAGGGATGGAGTAAGTTACTAGGGGAAGAATTCTACAGAGTGGTTTTAGAGGAAGTGAAAGACTAAGAAGTACAGTAAAAATAAGAATTAAATTATAAAAATTAATAAGCTAAATGGAAAAAGAAAGCTGCCATGTTGGGCTCAGACATTTTTTCCTTTCTAAGAAAAAACTGTAGTATCTTTATCTTACCTGAGCCTATGCTTCTGGACCATTGCCAAAATGTCATGCCATGTACTTCATGTATTCTTTGTAACTGTTGATAATAATCTGTACAAGGGTGGCAAAAAAAAAAAGTATTTTCATTATTGCTTTGTAAGAAAGGTTTCATATTTGTCTGTCGCTCATCAGATATAGATATGCATTATTAATAGTGTCAAGGGTACCATTGTAACCTTGGGAGTGTTTGGTGTATTGTTGGAGGGAGGGGTTGTGGTGGGATTTTTTAAAATTATTTTTTATTTATTTCAGTGTAAGGCTGCACTATCACAACTTGAGAATTTATGTTACATGTCTGTTACTATGAGAATATGTATCATCATATCCTGAGGAGTTTCACACTTTGGCCTTTAAAAAAAACAAAGCAACCAAATCTTATCAAATAGGTTCAGTATTTTCAAAGCAGGAATCACAGAAAATTTCTAGCTATGAATATCTTTGCATTTCCAACCATAGTGAGGAAATCCAGAACCTGACACAGAAAGTAGGAAAATTGGAGTCAAAATTGGAGGAAGAGAAGAGACAAATGGCAGAAGATACAATGGAGCAGCTTAATAAGGTACAGACACATTTTTTGGTTTGTGGGGTTTTTTCCCTTGCATCTAACTAATATACTTCAAATTGAACTGATAGTCTAAATGTAGGAAAACTGGAGTCAAAATTGGAGGAAGAGAAGAGTCAAATGGCAGAAGATACAATGGAACAGCTTAATAAGGTACAGACACATTTTTTTGGTTTGTGGGGTTTTTTCCCTTGCATCTAACTAATATACTTCAAATTGAACTGATAGTCTAAATAGCTGCTAGCTGTGTCTTTTCAGAGAGGCATTAAATCTTGTCATAGAGATCCTGAATGATGGTTAATTCCCCGCATTTGTTGAGAAGTTGTTTCAATAATTACCACTGCAACTTGGTTTTTCTTTGGAGCTGTTCTCTTAGTAATTATCTGTCCCACCATCGCTTTTTTCTTATTCAGTAGAATGTTGCAAAAAGCTTACACTTTTAAGTGTTTGGGTTTTTTGCCTTACTTTTTAAGAAAAAAAGATGACATTTATGGTTTTGCTTATATCTTCTTATAACATCTGAACCCATTAGCTAATTTCAGTCCCGTTTTGTAGAGGGAGGGCTGTCTTGTAGGAGTTGACAGTTAGATAAAGGATAGAGGCATAGGTAAGTGTGCTCACTGGCAGATCTGGAAAAAGACAAAACCCACTTCTTGATTATTTTTATGCTGGTCAGGTGATCAGTTAGGGCACATTTGCTGTCCAATCAGATAATACTCATTAGCCTTTCTGTTTGGATAGAAGCAGGGTACTTTTTCATGGGAAGGTTTAGAGGATGTAGAGCGCTAATCATAATGAAAATTGGTAGGTTGTTTTTTTTTTTAATTCCACTGCTAATGGGACAACATATTTGAGTAAATAATTAGGGAATATGTCAGTATGGTAAAATAAACCCTTATCCCCTTTTGAACTGAAATTTTTCTAGAGTTGAGGTATTCATAACCTCTCCTTTCTGGATTTCCAGTATCTGATGAAAGTAATTGTGCATCTGTTAACTCTGGACAGTCTTAAATGGGGCTCTGTAATCAGCTGGGGTTTGTTGTTTGGTTTTTTTTTTGCTGTTAACTATGACAGAACTTGATATCTTTGCAATCATCTGTCCCTCTGCCAAACATTTTAACTGGCCAGTAGAGATGCATGGGGACTGATAGATGTGCTTTCCGATGCAGTGTGGTCATGTTAGTCTCATTTCACTAAAAACTAGTTGGAAATTATTATTGGGGATTTTGATTGTTTGTACTTGAAAATAAATAGATCTTGAAATACAAACAGTGAAAACTATGAATAAAAACGTCCACTAACTTAAGAGGGTGCTGTTTTTTGATATACTGTGCAATTCTTTAGATTCTTTTCTGTCTGTTACAGGCTGATGGATGCTAAATGACGTTTTGAATACCAAGTAACTGGAGTATTTAAAAACAGCTAACAAACAGCTCCTTTTTCCTCTGCAGACTATATATAATCTTGGCCAGTAACCATCCATTTATTGAAATGTTCCCATTACTTGTAATTATCACTAAGTTCCTACCAATTTTTCATTTTAATTCTAGGTTGTCATTTTTAATATAACATGATCCATTTGCTAAACTTAAGCCTGTAACTCAGTGTTTTTAGGTTATAAATAAATCCTTTTCACAGAATCAAGAGGGTTTTTTGAGAGTCTATAAAATCTTTTGTTCCTCTACTTAGAATTTTACAGCAAAAATTAGTCTTAAAAATGCAGTTAGTTTTTGTTTGGCAAGTGAGGTGTGATAATTAGGGATCAAAAGGATCAGGTAGTGAGAGGTGGAATATGCAGCCACACCTCAGAAGAAATAACTGGAACAAAATTGTGGTTTTTTTCCTTGGTTTCTTTCTTTTTCCTCTAATTAATTTCTTCTATCTTGAAGAGTTATGCCAATTTACACAAGCTCTCCATCTTGTCAGTATCACATGATGCCCAACTCAGTAAGCTTAAACAGATGATTATGGGGCCACAGTTGCCAGGATGAGACATAAGAGAGCTCCCCAATTAATTAATACTAATCTTTCCTGGAGAAGAATTGCAAAATATGGTATCCTGACATTTGTTTTCAGTCTGTTGATAACATACAAAGCATTTCTGATCAGCAAAGCAGTGGTTTCTACTGTTGAGCCCTTATTGCTTTAGCAATGCATAAAAAAACAGGAATATGTATAACTGAAAAACTTTCCATTACCATGCTCTGCTAATAGCTAAAATGGGGACAGGAATGGGCTTTAACAGTCATCTAGGCGATGAGTTTGAACATGAGTAGTATTCAGAACAAGGAGTATCCTCTTTAACATCCTTCCTTGCAGGCAGGATGAGCATTTACCAGCTCTGGTGCTGATTTTTCTGAGCCATTTGTAACCCATTACCCTTATAGTATTCCAACTTGTGTCTTTAGTATACTAACAAAGATTCTCCCTTGCAGTCTTCACCAGTGTGCACGGTTAAAGGCAAAGAAGATCACAGGAAGGAACAAGCAGCCAAAATCATCCAGAGACACTGGAAGAGGTACCAAAAGAAGGTGAGAGTCTCCTCTCAGAGAACAGTGAGGACATCCCCCTCTGAATCTTACTCTTGTTTTAGAATCTATGGTAACCTGCTACCAGGATCCAGGGACTGCAGCAGTGCTTCCCAGGACAATTCCTTAGCGCCATCTTCTCTTCCATCAGTTTTTTCAAGTCCTTCCTGCTGCTGCTTTTCCCTTTGCTCCCTAGAACTATGTTGTTTCTGCTGTGAGATAGCTGGTTTCTGACTGGGGGAGTCTGGGTGAGCAGAGAAACTAAGGAAGTGTAGCAGTGTTTGAAGCTGTTGCTTCCTTGGAGTATGACCGAGAAGTTAAATTCCCCTCGCAGAAATCCTCCAAACAATACAGGAATTTTTGTCAATTGAATTAACTCTACTAGGACAATATTATCTAGAAAAAAAGCCTTAACCTTAAATTTTATCCTATGGACAACAACATAATGCTGCTTTTTTCACATATAGGACACATGGTGTGAGGTGGGTCTGGTAAATGCTTCTTAGGAAACTAAAGACAAAAGAACTATGCACACCCCTTTCAAAGATGAAAAGCTTTTCTTTCCTTAAGTTTGTTGTTGAGTTTTCAGGTTGTGGGACAGGTATTTCTGTGTATTTTAATCGTTGTGTAAAATTTGGAAAATCTTTATTAAATAAAACTTGTATATATTTGTGGCATTAACTTAGGCATTTTTCATTTCAGAAAGAAGAAATTGCTCTGGAAGAGGTGAGTGTGTTTATGATACTCAACTAACAATAAAACAGATTTACTTTGTATCAAAGCACAAACAAATAACCTTTTTATTTTTAAAGAGGTTTTCTTGTAATATGAACTGTTGTACCAAGATCATGTTTGTTCTTCAGGCTGGCTCATGACCTACCTTCTGACATCCTGCTTTTGTTTGATACATCTTGTCAATGTTCCCCTTTTGGTCTCAAATTTTCTGTACTTGGTACCTTCTGCAAGATGAACACTTCTGAAAATTTTGAGCAAAGTGTGAAACAGACAGGAAAGTTTGTCTGTATTAGGTAATTCTAATGCTTTTATTTTCACTATGATTGAGTCTTCAGAAAAATTTGAAGTAGTAATTTGAAGCCTTTGCTAAGAAGAAACATCTGAGTATTATGAAGAAATTGACTTTGTTTGACAAACTTGTCACTTTTTGATAAATGTTTTGATTAAACTGGTTTTCAAATAACACAGTATAGCATCTTAGATTTATTTCTTCCACAACACTAGAAAACTTCCATAAATCAGAATGAAATCTAACCATGTGACACAAACATGCTGTTTTACATCTAGATGCTTTTTGTTGATCAGAATCCAGTAAAATTTCTGAGTAGAAAGACTTATGTTCAGTGTAATCACCACAATGGTCTGCCAGACTCGACTTGATTTCTGATTGTACCAGAGCATGAGAGAGTCTGCCAGGTAGGCAGAATCTAACATGGGAATGGGAGCATTTTGCTCTATTTATGAAATACAGGCTGGTGTTGACAGCTAGAATTTAACTGCATTTGATAGGATCAATCATGAATGCTCCCAGATGGAATTTAGTCCTTGGAGGTGGATGTCTATGGATATGTCTGGGGGTTCTCTGGATTGCAGCAGAGTACCTGTGCGTGTATCTCTTAAACATAAGAAAACATGAAGACATAAGAGAGTTTCCTTTGCATAGGGAAAAGTTAGCTTCCCCATGTGCCTCTTTCCTCTGAACCTTTGTTTTAATTTACAACTGCCTTATTTCAAAGCAGCTAACATCTACTTATTTCTTTCCATGCTAGGCAGTTGTTACACTTCAGGCAGCTTTCAGAGGACATTTAGCTCGGCAGAAACTGTTACTGAGTAATGGGATGCATGAAGCAAAATCTCACAAGGTAATTGTTGGGGCAAATGGGTATCCAGACATCCCATTATGTTTCATTTACTCTGTAAGGTACTGTACAGACTTAATTGTCTGAATCATCTGGTGATGTTGTTTTAATGCACTGGTTGGCAGCACCACTGTAATTTCAGAAAGATATTGAGCTCATTCCCTAGCCTTCCTATCTTTAGTTCACAGTTTTTCTTAGAAGTAAAGGTATAACTTCTCTGCGTTATGGACCATATCTAGGTCTTCTCTTTTTTTTTTTCCTTTGTTTTTCTTTTGTTTTCTTCCTGTTTCATGAGCTAATAATGTACCCTTTAACACTTCAATTCAGAGTGCTATTGAAAACTGTACTTGCTCTCAAGTGTTCACTGAATCATGTAGTAGTAGACAAACCTTTGTCACTGAAGTTCAGAAATAAGAATTTGGAAAGCATCTTTGATTGGATTGAAAAGTAAAGGAGTCTAAAGGAGTGGTATGCTCAGCCAAAGACTGACAGTGTCCTCTGTCATCTCAGACTTGCTGCAGATGGCTTGGTTTTGAATATGAAAAAATTTCCTTACAAATTAAATATTTAGATTTTTGTAATAATTTGCCAACTTATATGAACATCCTTTGGACCTTTAACAGGCTGCAGTTAATTTGTAACTCCCCATGCAGGTTGCCCCATCTGGTTGCACTTTATGTGCCCTTTTGTTTCAAATAAACTGGCCCATTTTAGGACTGAATACTTTTGCTTGGTACAAGCGAAATACATATCCATCATGAGGGTTGCCTTACCTTCTCTGACTTCAAAAGGTTTCCTTACTGGAAAATACATGAACTTTCCTTGCAGGTGTCTGCTCTGTCATTAGTTGAATACAGATGCTACAAAGCTTGTATGATGATCAGATTTGCATTT
>NW_010168339.1:18770-31682 GCF_000695765.1 Mesitornis unicolor
TTAGTCTTTTATAGAACCTTAAAGACTGCAGACCAAAAGATGGGAATATTTTGCTCTACTACCACTTTCACAATCAGGAGTAAAACGGTGAAAGCTTCTGTCAAGCTTTTGTGCAATCTGTAAAAGGTCAGTTTTCCTTAATCTGATTGCTTTGCAGAACTCCTGCATGTCTTCCATGTCAGACTCCTTGAGCTTGTCTTCTGATTGCAAGGAGAACGATGAAATTGTGACACTCATCCAGTCCATTTTCAGGGCTCACTTAGCACGTACAGGACTGCTTGAGGAGAGGTAAGTGAGGAGCAGATATTTCTGCAATATACAGTAGCAAAATTGTTTTTATTACAGGAGAGGGGTCATTTTTTGATAGAGTTTCAGTATGGGTTCCTTGGCAGAGAAGGAGAACAAGGCCCTTAGCCCAATAAAAACAAGGGAGAGCTTGCTTGTGAGAAAATTCAAAGAGTATACAACTAAAAGAGTTTCTTGTTGCAGCAGTAGTCATCCCTTATCCTATTGCATGTTCTCTTCCATAGCAATGAGGAAAAGTAAAGTACAGTAATTACTCTTTGGGGGGAAAAAAATTGCAATGGCTATCAAACTGACTGCTAGGACATTCACTAAATGTAAGTGAATCCAGAGCCCTGACATGTAAAAGTTAAGGATTATGTGGAGTAAGAATCCCATCTTCCATAGAATCTAGTGACTTAGCTCAGGAAAAAATGCAGTGATTTGCTTACTGTTTAGGTTTATGGTGGCTTTGTCTTGAAAAATACTTTCTTTCTCTCTAAGGTTTACTGCTCCAGAAGTCTTTAATATTGGCTGCCATGGTTACAAGGAGAGTTACATGGTTGTCACCTCACTTTAGTGTCTGAGTTTGCTTCTGCAGGTGATAAGCTTTTACCTTTTAGAGGCTAGCAACACAAGAAACTTCTGCATACTCTCTGAAAACGGACTGTGATTCCTGTTCTGTACCTCACGCTGTGCAGTAATTCCTTTTGCAGGACTTCTGTGTCCAGTGCACCAAGTGAGAAAGCAGATTCTGCAGTTTACATTACAGAGAAGAAACTGGTCTCAGCAGCATGCCAGAGACAACCTTCAATCTTCATGTCATCTCTTCCTGGTAATCTCATTTCCTTCTGTGTTCAAAAGGTTGTCGGTTTTGTTGGGGTGCACACATGATTTTATAGAGAACATCTGCACATGCACACACATGTGCAAATGCACACTTGTACACTGTGTGTCTTCTTTTAATTGCATGACATGTTGCTTGTACTGCCAAGTGCAGTCCCTTAAATAAAAAATAAAAGCTCTGACAGTATCAGTACCAGCTTCCCCACAGTACTTTGCCTATCTGTCACAACTGTGGTTTGGAAAGTCTCTCTGGTGTGAGTAGTAATTATTCAAGGAACATGGTGTTCCCCTCTATTGCCTCTCCACTTCCTTTTTAATCCCCCCAGCCCTGCAGCTGCAGTGTGGTACTTTCCACTATGTCTTGGGCCCAAAGCCATATACAAGCTGCGAAGGTTCCACTGTCATGACTTAGTTTCTGAAGGGGACAGACATTTGGTAACAAGACGTGTATTTAGTCACGTTTTTTCAGCAGTTGTTGCAATAAGGAGAAAAATTTAAGTCCTGGATAACCTGCCAACTAGTACTACTATAATACAAACTGGGAAAATGTCTTTCTTTTTTATGGCTTTTATGCTGTTAGGTTTCCTTTTTGGATTCTTCATTGCTGCTTGTGAGGAGTTAAAGCCAAAGAGGCTTTTAAGAGGATGTTAGAAGTACAGAGTAGAAAATGGAAAACAATGATGCAGATAAGACAGCCTTAGACATGCAGCTTCAAAGGAGTTAAAAATTGAAAAAGGTTGATTCTAACCAGAGTAGGATATTTTAGGCTTTTATAGACCAGCTGGAGGAAAAAGAGCAACTTTGAGGGTGACCTGAGAAACATTGACTTGGCTTTTGTCTGTGAAAAGCTGACAGTCTCTGCAGACTTGCTCAGAAACAGAGCATGCTGTAAGCAACTGAGGCTGTTTCTCTAAGATAGGAGATGGGGAGTAAGCCAGATTTGCAAGGGTTGCGAATACTAAAGTTACCCTTCAGTGAAGGAAAATGTGTTTAAGAAACTTTAGTGTGTTCCATATTCAGGAGCATATTCTACTTTGTTAAGGAGTAGGTAGTGCTTGCTTCTGAAGATGTCACAGTGTGGAGTGATTTTTAGTTATGTCTAGTGACAGTATCCAGAAAAAGAATGCTGCAGCATCCTGTTTTGCCTGGGCTCTACTGCAGTAGTCATTATTGGTATGCTTAGTCTAAATCCAGAGTAAATCCGTTGTGAAATTCAATCCAAAGAATCACTTTAAAAAAAAAATGCGTTGTGCTTCTGAAGAAGTCCTTCTAAGACCCAAGGAAGGATGTAATGTGAAGCTAGTCTGGTAAATGCAGTAGTATGAATACTAAAAGAGCACAGCCACTATCTAGCTATGAAGTTGCCAAACTAACTTTTTATTGCAGGTTATGATGACAAAGTAATGAGTGAAGAAGTTCCGGAAAAAATTATACCAGAAGGGATAGAGAGGAGAGCAGAAGCACTCAATTTTTCTTTCTTGCAGTCCTTTTCTGGTGAAAATCAAAAAGGAGAAATTTGGAGCAAAGCAAGTTATATTTGCTGCTGATCTTACGAATATGGGAGGCGTTTTCAAAATCTGTGATGAGGATCACATGTGTTTAGTTAGCTTGTGAACAAGCATACTGGATATGTGCTTCTGTAACTGCACGACTGCCCAAAAGACTGCCGTGTACTAGGTAGCTCTGTGAAGTATTAGCTCTTGGTGCATTGGAGGGTTTAACCAACCTCGCCCAAAAGGCAAATTGGTAAAAACTTACTAAAGGAAGCAGAGCATTCGGGTATAAATGCTGCCTCTATGAAGCAACGTAATCCCATGGCAATCTGTTTGGTTATAGCAGGTTTTTTACTGTTTGAATTCATGTGACTTAAACAGGTTAAAGTTAAGTAAAAGTCCAACATCTGTCATTCCTAGCTCATGACTGATGTAAAAATCCACTTGCAAAACTGGGTTTTGATGTAACATATATCACTGGTCATCCTGCAGCTTGGAAAGTACATGAGACAAGGAGCTTTTTTTAACAGCTAGTGATTTAAAGCTATCAAATTCCTTTAGGTTTAAATCATGCAGCTGTTGAACAAGCTCTTCCTTTATTTGTCCCAAGTCCAGACTTGCATTTTTTGACCTCTCGATCTTGCAGTGATCTTAAACTTTCAGTGAAAGTATGTATTGCAATGTCATTTAACTTCACTAGCCTTTTGGCATTATTTTGAGAGGAATGGGAAAGAAGAAAGTGTGTTTTAAAGAACCATATATATGTTTTCATATATGTGTGTATATATATATATATCTCTCCTTGCAGATTTTTAATTCATTGTTTGCATCAGATTAGATGTCTCTGTTTTCTTAAAAAAAAACAAACAAAAAAAAAAACAAACCCCAAAAAACAACAAAAGTGGTGTAGCATTAAATGCTGCTTTGTTTTTATTCAGTGTGGATGGTACTTGGAAACGTGTAAAGCCATTTCTGCTGCTTCCGATGAAATGGAACAGATAATAACAATTCAGTCTGTGAAACTTACCATTTTGTTTCTTTTTATCAGAGGAGTGGCAGGAAGGAAGAATATGTTCTGTACCTGCACAGCAATTTTGAATAAGGGCAGCATTTTTCTCTGCATATCTACCCACTCTGGATACAACTATTAACTTAATTTGAGGCTTTTTTGAAATCATCACAAATTTACATACAACCCTTAGCTCTAATCAGTGCTTACCCCCTTCACAAGCACAAAGATACAGTTGTCACTCTGAAGTATATTAAACTGAAAATGAGGACAAGAAAATTTCAGACATCAAGAGCAGGATATAATCAAGAGTGATTTAGACAATGTTATGCTATTTCATATAAAATATCTCTTTATTTTTGGAGTTGCATCTTCTAGTTACCATGCCTGCTTTTGGAAGTTCTCTTTGCTCATGCTTATCACCAGTACTACTGGCTCATAAACCTTCCTGATTTAGTGATTATTTGTTGACGGATGCAGAGAAGAATTTCACTTAAGTACAGAGTCATGTGTTCCTGCCTCTGTAGGTTGAGGTCAGCGTAATGGCCTCCCTGCATTCCTCCTTCCCATTCACAGGCTCTCTGTCTGTCACTCTCTTTCCATTTCTGGGCTGGTTGTGGTCCCCTTTTTTTATTCCACATTCCAGTTGCTGTGTACGCCTCCTCTTCCATACCAGGAGGGGTTTTTTTCTGTGTCAGGAACCTCTTATTTCACTACCCATGGCATGTCTGGTCCTCTCCCCAAGTCCATATTCTCTGTGTGCCCTCCATTTTCCCTTCCATTTCTGTGTCAAAATCTTAGTGGATGGCTTCTTACTTGTCTGTTTCCTCTTTCTACCACAGGTTGTCTTGACTTGTTTTCTTCTCTGGGAGTTAGTGTTTTCAGAGAACTGGTATTTTAAACTGAAAAATAAGTGGAGCTGGGGGGAGAATATTGTGCAAGGAGATGTTAATAGCTGTCATCATTTAGTTCATAGATCTCTTGCAGAAGGGATACAAGCTGTTGGTTCTGCTCATCAGATGTTAGTGGCCTTGAATATATCCATTTTATCCCTCTGATGTTCCAGTATTTACTGGAATCATTAGGGTTCTATCTGTTAATGCTCTAAATGTTTCTTCAAATGTTGGAATCTATGAGATGCATAGAACCACGCATCCAGAAAACCAGCAAAGAAGCAAAAGGAGGGGGTTGGGTGGGTGGGAATAAAATAATGGTGTAGTCACCATTTTTATTGTCATTAAGTAAGGTATTACAGCATGTGAGTAATATTTTTGGTATTTTACAGATAAAAGGATGAAAGACAGTCACTGAGATCTTCCATCCTTTTTTTCCCTCACTGATTTTCATTTTCTCTGTCTATATCTGACTCAAGTTCTCATTGTGACCTTTCTGCTTAGCTTAAGCTTGCTTGAGTCAATTTTTTCCTTTTCTGGCCATCTAATAAATATTTATTTTTATGACCTGAGGTGGCTTCAGTATTGAATTGCTTTACTTTGTGGTGTGTAACCACTTGCAAAGATTTAAAGACAATACGACAAATCACGCATGGTCAGTATGTCAACGCTTGCCGTGCTTGCTGTTTCATTGAAGAGGAACGGGAATAGTTATGTGCAGAAAAAGATAGATCAGAGGTATTCGTAACTGTAAGTAATTCTGGAAACTTAATGACTCAGAGAATATTACACTTCCCACAAGGGCTTGTTTTTGTCAATGTTGTTTATTGATGACCTTGTTTCCTTTGTAATTATTTCAGCCAGGTCCTGTGAGAAGCAATCGCAGCCAACTCCCTCCCTGTCTGTGGATGACGCTCACTCAGACGATTCAGATGATATTGTCATTGTCTCTCCGTTGTTGCAGATGAAGAAACACTACACCCACTTTTAAGTTTTGGTAACGGGCTCTGGTGATCATGAATTACTTGATTCACAAACAAAATGTTTGTACTGAGTTGAAGCACATAAATTATGAAAAAAGGGGGAATATCAGCCCCTTTTTAATGACAGTTGTCATTATTTCAGCCATAAGTGCGTAACGGTTTGATACGTCATCTCTGCAGACTTTGGCTGACTGTTAACCTTATCCTCCTGGTATGCAGAGAGTTTGATTTTTAAAAACTAAAACAAAACACTTTAATGTTTTGTCTCACAATGAGGATTATAAATTCAGCTGCCAAATTTAAATGAAAGGAATAAACCCTTAAGCAATTTCATGTCAACCAAAGTTTTGTTTCAGGTCGACTAAATTCTTTTAATTGGAAAGTGGTTAATGACATGGCTCCAATTTTCAGCCTGTATACATGAAGGGGAACAGCTTGTATTTGTTACCATGTCCTCTCTATTTAAAAATTTTACTGTGTCGTATTTTAATATCTTTTTAAAATATTTTTATACTGAACATTTACAGTCTGTGTAGACCTTGTAAAGGCTTTTAGAAAGCCATTTCTTTGTCATAGGGCTATTCTAGGCCTACTGTATCAGCAGGTTTTTCTTATTTATTGCTTTTCCAAGTGTGCTTGCTATGATATGTATAGTACTGTTTTGTATTTGAAATGTCCAATCACGTAATCAAATTTGTATTTGTTAGAGAAGGTGCGTAATAACAGGAGTGTTCCATGAAAGGTACCCTTGTGGGTGTTTTTTCTGCTTGTGTATCACAAGTAGGAGTGTACTGTGCAGGATCATCTCTAATATGTGAAAACATTTGACGTAGGAGAAACATAAGCTAAAACAGGACATAAAGCAGCCTCACCTGACTGCTTGAAACGTTCCCCTAGATTGCTCATACGCTGAGCACTAAAGGGTTTCAAGTCTAATGTTGCTTTGCTGTTATGTTTTCTCAGTACTCCTTTTGCATGTGCACACATTATATGTGTGTAGATATATATACACACACGCATGCATACTGTGAGTGCACAGTAAGACCAGTTGCAGGCTGGGAAGAGGGTTCACAGTCCACAGCCATCTTCTGTCATCGGGTAAAGCTACGATGCTGACCGCTGGGAAGCATGGGCACTACCCACTCTCCTTCTGAGGGGTAGAGATTAGGATGAGCGCAATATGCAAAACCTAAGCCATGCAGTTTGGTTTAGGAACAGAAGTGGTAGGTCGGATTATAATAGAAATGAAGACTGCATCCAGACATAACACTATTTGACAATATTGTTGTCCACAGAAGAGCTAAAGACATAGTGGGCTGTGGAAAATATGGTCAGATGGTTCCAGATCTTTTATGCAGACCGTATCCTTTCTTGACTTGAAGTACGACCTCTTAGTTCCTACTGTCATACCAGCACGCTTCATAGGCATTAAAACGTGTGTGGTTTATTTAAGGGTGAACTAGATAAATTATATGATGTTTACTGGAAGGAGAATTTAATTTTACAAACACATGGTGAAGTTTTTGTGGAGACCTTAATGGTTTCTTTGTCATCAAGCAGTAATAAAGCCTCCTGTAAACAGAAAGCACATTTTTAAATGTAAGATTTTTATCACCTTTTCCCTCTTCTTTTTAAAATTAAAAATCAGCCTCCACTGTTTTGCAGAATACTAATAAGTCAGAGCTGTCTCAGTTCTTTCATTTCAATGAAGCACTATCTGAGGCTTATCATAGTTCATGCCAGTGCTTGCAGCCAAAGAGGAAACTGGATGGCTGCAGCACAATGCAGCTGATTTCATTTAATCCCATCAGTGGAAATGCTGCCTGTGCTATTTCCAAAGGCAGTTTTGGGAGCTCTCCATACCCAAAGCAGTCTGAAGAATGTCATCTACATGCCCATTGGGTAAATTTTTCCTGCTGGTGCTTTGGTCACATGACTGTCATCTGCAGAAAGGATTCAAAAATATATAAAATAATAAAGGGATAGAATCCTCTTGGCAGAAGCTGAGATCTGTTTCCCTCTTTTTCTGGAAGTCATGTCATGGAAAAGAGTCATTTTGCTAAATAGAAGCAGTGCTACGTTGAGTTGCTTATGTATAATATTTCAAGAGTGAAACTGTGACCCTGACATAGATACCTCCAGAGAGAGCAACTAGAGCTGAGGACTCTGACACATTAAGGAGAGAGTGAGTAGTGTGTCAGGAACAAAAGTGATACAAAATACCTACATAGCTGTTACCCTGTAGGAAAATACTTGGACAGCAAATGTAATGAAGATGACATTCTTGTACTTTACTGTGCTGTAATAACCAATAAGAAAGTACTAAGAAGTACATACAGAGCAGAAAGGCTTGCATTTTAACTGAGCATATCACTAGCAGTAGTGCTGTCAGTAGGCAAGTTCTGGGATAAAGGGAAGATAGTATATTGCTATGACCCAAAGACCCAGATAGAAATCAGGGTGAAAAGGAGCAAATATTTTCTGGGATGAAAGAAAATGTGTCTAGAGCTTCCTAAATTTGAGTCTGCTATCTCCTAGTTATCAAAATCCTGATACTTAACTTGAGCTGGGCTTCAAAGTCCTGTCTTGGTTTGGAAGGTAACTGTATGCTCACTGTACATCAAAAGTTTGGCGTGGTACAGTAGAAAGACACCACAGTATCAGTAGCCTTTAATACTGTTTCGTTATAGACTGTGATGGAGTGTGCTGAAAGGAGTAGTAATTGACACTAAGTTTCATTCTGTGGTTTTCTATCTGAATGCCAGCACCTGTGAATCTGGACAGAAGTATGGAACAATGAAGGAAGAAGTTGATTGTGGAATAAATGGCGGTTTTTCTTGCCAGGCAGCTGAGGACAGTAAAAATCGGTGTGGCTCAAGCCTGTGAAGATAGGCCCCAGTTTCTGAAAATATGCGTCTTCCGTAGAAAGCACTGGTAACTTTGTGGGGGCATCAAGGTCTTGAATAAGAGTTAAACTCCACTTTAACTTACGTAACGTAACAGCACACTTTCCATTCTGCTGATACGGGATAATGTTGCCTACTTAAAACTTTTTGCAATTTAGAGTAGTGTTTAGTTAGAGATCATGTGTGAATATAGAGATCTGATGGGATGATCTAGTGGGATGTTTTATGTCTTGATCTCTTTTTGCCCTTACGTGCCTATGCCTGTAAATCTGTACTGAGGCATCAAGACCTGAAAACTGTATCTTTTTTTTCTGCATAGCTATAACAATAATCTCTGCACAGGCAACTTTTACTATAGTTGAAATGGAAAAGAATTAATCTTGGCATATGAGAGCCATTAATTTTTATGATCTTTTTAATATTTAGAACTGTGCAAGACTCTTCTGTAATTTATTTTAGGATCTTTTAAAAGCTAAAACAATTGCAATGTATTTTCTTCTAATTATTGAACTTTCAAATAAAGTTAATATTTGTAAATCAATTGTTCATGCATTTCTGCTGCAGTTTCTGTATTTCCATTGCTCTTCTGTCCTCTGTTGCATGTTCCTAGGCTGACCTTTTACCTCTGCTCTGTTTTCCTGAGCCAGTGGTAACAAAAGAACACTTAAACATATCAGGTATGAAATTTATTCTTCCGTGATTGCCCTATCGGGAGTGCGCGGTGTTCTTGACCAAAGCCTAGTGGAACCGAAGAGGTGATGGGCTTTTGCTTTCAGTCTTGGCTTCTGGTGTCTTATTCAGAAAAGAAACCCTGTTCTATAGCTGAAAGCCATGCTATTGCCTCAAACATATCTGCCTTTGTGCAGAGTACAGCAAGTTTCATTTATGCCTTTTCATCTATTGTTGTGCTCCTTGCTGCTTGTTTGCAACAGTCGTGCTGACCGGTTACCAAACCAGCGAAATGCAGACAAGAGAATCAAAAGAAGTCGTCGTGCTGACTGTTCATGCCCAAATACATTATTTATGGATACTTCTCAGAAATCTTTTGTAGGAGGAATGCGGAAGGGATAACCAGTGTTTGAACTCACTAGGGACACAGAGCTCTCCCTGTGCTAGGGTTTGGTAGTGCTGTAGATGTGCAGAGAGCTGGGTGAAACTGGGCTGCTGTCAGCTGCAGGGAGAATAGGAGCCTGCAGGCTGTCCCGTTTGCTTCCAATCTGTCCCCTTAACCTTGGTTATTTCTGATGCTTGTGAAGCTCTGGTGGAAGGAACTAGGATGTATGCATTCTTTTCCAGGTCCACTGAAAAAGCCTTCAAGGACTTTCAGGAAAAAAAAACCTTATGCTGCTTTATAAAGATAGAAGACCCTGCTAACTTCTGTGAATTCATGGGAATCCTGCAGTCATCTTCATGTCAAGCAGAATCCTTGTTGTAGGGATAAACCAGCTGTAAGAGTGCAAGACTGCAACAAACGATCTGTGTTTGATGAATGTATTATCTAAATTTCATCTTTTTGCTCTTTCCTTTCTGCTTCATTGGCATACACTCTGGACTTCTTAGCAGAAACTTCAGTTGTAAATCTTAAAATGCTGGAGGTAAGCCATGTGGCATGAGTGGAAAAATTTTGGTATGACTTTTTGGAGCAGACTAGTCTTGTATGCAGTTGAAAGCAATTAAGTGCTCACACTAGTTGTATTGAGCCATACTTTGGCTTCGGCTGAAGTCAGAGCGCCCTTGACTCTCGCAAGCTTTGCAGCATCTGTTTATGGTAGGTTTGTCAGCCAACTGATGGCTTTCTCCACATGAACTTCTAAGGGCAGAAAAAAGTTTAATTCATTCTGTGGGCATCTTTAAGACCTGCAAAGAGCAAAATACCCATATGAGACCCCAGGTTATTAGGGGAGGATTTTCAGGCATAGTTGGTGGTCTGGTGCTGCATCAGTTCCTCTGACGTTTCCCTCTCACATTTGCTGATGGTGGCTCTTTGCCTGGTAGAGACAGCACTGACAACAGGTTCTGAATGTTTGCCCTGTTTTCAGATGTGTGTAAGACACATTGGCTCTTGCTTATACGTGGCCTTTGGCAACCATTCTGTGCTCGCTGTGCTCAGAGGAATAGCCTTGAACAGCAAGCATTGCTATGTTCTTATTAACTATGTTCTGTTATACTCTACCGATTAAGCTGTACCCTGCTCCTCTTGCCCCCTTCACTGTCTGGCTGTCCTAGATACCTTTTTCAAATCTGAGACTGTATGTATTCGTACATCTTTTCTGGTCTCCAGGAAAGCATTCATGTTGTTCCTCTCACTGAAGCTGTGTATGAACAAAACTTCCCCTACCAAGATGTTGCTCAGGCTGTAACAGCTCCCCTACTATTTGATAGGTTTTTTGCCAACATGCCTCAAAGACACGTTGCACTGGGTACCATATAAGCCCCTTTAGGGCTTCTATTCTTGGTAGTGCAAACAGATGTGTCATAAAATCTTGATGCTGAAAATGGTCTGGAAAGAACCAGCAGGGACATCGTGCTGATTGTGAAGGGCTGTCTTACCTCCCTCACCATCAGCCAGATAATATCACACCTGGATCTCGCCCCTCTGCCCCTCCTCAGTCTGTCAGCTCTGCAGAGGTGAGGCTCTGCTTCAGTAATGTAGCAGAGCTTGAAAGTCTTTCCTGTAATATGAATTTAGAACTAAATTTCTGTAAGATCTCTCATTTGATTACAGTGCTGCTGTAAAAAAAGCCTCTGTTTAAATAGTCTCTAGTTATATGCATGGAAAATTAGAATAGCTTTTAATAAACAGGGGATTGACCATGAATGCCCGTAGTACAAGTTACAATGTTCTGCGCAAACATTACTTAGCATGATTTAGTAATAATCCTTATTTGTATCTTACACAAATTGTGGCAGAATCTTGTCTTTATCTAACCTGGACATTTTTCCTGAACAGGCTCTCTTTAATTTACACACCAAATTGGCAGTTTTCTTCCTCCTCTTGGCAGATATTCAATAGCCACGTATTGTGTTTCTATGCTAGTAAACCTGCATTATTATACAAAATGTACTAGAATGTTATGAAGAAATATCTTAAATAATTAAACAGAAAGTATGAGTGACAAAACAAACGAACAAAGTGCAATCTGAGCTCTGTTATTCTTTCCTTTTTATATTCACTTATTTGCTAATTTGCTGAACTTACTGAACTGCAATGGGTCTCACTGTGATTAGAGGGAATTTGCTGAGTTCCTTTGTAATTGTTTCTTTGCAATTAACTAAATAATAGAATGTTCTGTGTGTTGCTCTCTGGGGAAAGGAAAGGAGTGGGCAGGTGCTTTAGCAATAGTATTTCCAAATCTTCCACCCATTTCCCTGGATCTCACCATATATAAAAGGACTGGTCAAACATGAGAGAGCAGAGCGTTGCCTCAGGACTGGAAATGACAGGATTAACCTATTCACACAATTTCTTTGAGTTTACTTAGAGCTTTTTATGCTGGCCTTGGTCGTGGCTATTCTTTCTTTAAACCCCAAAGGCCATAGGAGGACCTCAGAGGAAAGCAAGGAAGACCCAGATATATTCTCCTATCTGCGGCCACCTGCACTTAGGGGAAATCCTTCAAGCTGGGAGGAGAAGTCAACTGAGCAGAGCCCTGGCAATGTGGCTTTGCTGGGAAGAGCAGAGCCTGGGGACTGAGCTGTCGTGGAGTGGGCAGTGAAATCTGAGGGAGGCTGGAGAGCAGCCCTGGCTTTGTTATTTCCTTTGGCTTTCAGCAGAAAAATACAGAGGAAGCCCTGGGAGGAGAGGAAGGGTAATGTTAATAGAGGCACAGCCTCGCTCAGCGGGCAGGCGGCACGGCTTGATGTAAGGGCAGAGTTTACGGAGCGGCAGAGGTGAGCGGGGCCGAGGTGTTGCCTAACAGTGGCAGCTGAGTGCTGAGACACGGCTGTCTCACTGACCTCCCTCTGACTGCCCGTAATTTAGTCTCTAGTCTCAAGAGGGTAACTCTTCCATCTGCTGGCACTTGAAGTTCAAACTTGCCCTTTTTTATTTTTTTAAATCTGTATTGTTGGCTAAAGCCTTTCATAACACATATTAGGTCTGACAGTCAGGGGAAGACTCCTTGCTTCATGGTATATTAAAAGCTGAATTATTTCATTTCATAGTGAATAAAAAAACCCAGGATATAGGGCTGCTGCACTAGAAGGTGCTCTTGTTGCAAGTATCACGTCAGCCGTAGGGATGTCTGGAGTCATAAAGAAGCTTCTGAAGAGTGAAAAATGGTACATTTCTAGGAGTAATTTTGTGGACTGCCTGATGATCTCAAGGGGACAGCACTGGCTGCCTTATTCTGGAAGTTTAAACTAATCATTTTATTTTTGCATCTTTGATTTGGAACTCTTCTTATTTGCCTATTTTGTTTAGTGATTCTTTAGCAAAGCCACTGTCAAAGCAAGTTAGGGAACATTGATATGGCTCTTAGGGTTACTTTTCAGCAGGAT
>NW_010168339.1:31713-34781 GCF_000695765.1 Mesitornis unicolor
TTACCAGCTAACAAGCTGACATTTGCAGTTTGCTTTGGATGATTGTAGAACTATTTTCCATGTGAGGGTGATTTACTGTTAGTTTTTATTCCTGGGATGTCACCGCAGTGGCTTGTCTGTTCATTTTGCTTTGGCAAAACTGAGAGTACCTATTTGTGTGGGGAGGGAAAAAGGCTGCTATATTCTAAACGTGAAAGCCTTGGTAACTGTCGTGTTGTCATGTAATCAATAATTACCTGAATAGGATCAAATGAGAGATGCTAGACTCCAAGTAGTGCAAACACTGCTTCCTGACGTGGTACAACAGGCTGAAGTGCCCTACTGTGGAAAGTACAGCCAGTGCTAAATCCTGTGCTTTGTTTTTCGTTCCAAGTTTGCTGAATTCCTTTTACTTTTCATTTTCCTGTTTCCCCATACTATTATAAATAATTGCGGGGGAGAAATTAAAATTATTGCTGCCTGTTTCTCTATAATCCCAAATCCTCCTACTACTATAATTTAATCCATTTGTCTCCGCAGCAAATGGCTGAGAGAGACATGCACACCAGCACTGCTGAGCCTGCTCCCTTTCCCACTTACCCCCTGCTCCCCACGTGGTGCCTCAAACTGCCACACCAATACTCCAGTGCTTAGACCCCCATTTCACAGCATCCAGCTTTTTCTGTCGTTTGTTCCAAAACATTTTGTTCAGTTTGATTTACATCAACGCTGTCAAACAAGATCTCAGTGTGGAGTGCTTGCTGCATCTGCTTAAATTCCATGTCCATCATTTTGCTGAGAGAGGTACTTGGACTTGCAGCCTGGTGGGGTTTTTCTGTCTATCCAGAGGCCCACAGCAGCAGCAGCATCTGCAGGGCAGATTCCAGCCCTGAGCGTTTTAGTGCCGAATTGCATAAACTTTATGGAATAAGTGGCTTATGCAAAGAGATCTCTGCCCCCCAGCGAGGTCTCTCAGCTCCTTGTCTTTGGGTTGTTTGAACCAGAGGTGAAATATGTTAGACCACTGAGCTTTAAAATAATTTCTTCCTCATCTTTGCTTGCACTGTGAAAAAGAGGGGGAAAGGAAGGAAGAAAACAAAATTGGCTGTCGTTCTGCTGTCCTCCTGCAGAAAAATAAGAACTTTTCTTGGAGAAGGCTGGAGGGAGTTGAGGTCTTGTATCTTGTACTCTTGTGTATCTTGTACTCTTGTATATCTTGTACTTGTTCACACACTGCGTGGCTGTGAACTCTCTGACGTGTGTCTTAAAGCTATTTGTGAACGATAAGATTTCTTTTTAGCTATGTTGATAATACTCATATGAAAATCCTGTCCTCGTCAAAAGCTATTAAAGTTGGTGTTATATTTCATGACATTTGCAGAAATGTGTTTATTTGGTCCTAATGTGTTAAATAGGCCATTTTAGCATTTTTGCTCTCCTTATTTATAAAATGCTCCAGTGAGGACAGTGTGAAGTATAAAGTCCTCGCTGCGCTTGGGGAAAGTAATAAAATCATACTTGCAAAAGAGATGTCTCTATATATCTACTGACCTGCCACCATTTAGGAGATAAATGCAGTTGGTATTACGCATTTTTTACAAATGGCATACACTGCACTCCAATATATTTGAGTTTTCATGGGCCATAACGGCTTTTAATTCTAAACAGTACTAATTAGATGAGAGTTTCTCAAACCTGCAAGACCTGTGAGACATTTCCTTGAAGTCTGTTAGAAGGCTGGTTGGTCCTTTTTCCCCTTCCAACTCCAAGCTGCATTAAGTGATGTTTAAACCACATTGCTCTTGGCTTGTCAAATCAGCAGTGGATGACATGCGCTGCTGCAGAGCTGGGACAGGCAGACTGGTTTGTATGATGGTATGGAGAGAGTGAAGACTCAGGAGATGTTCTGAATAGACTGGCAAAGGTTAGAAGCTCCTGTATTAATGCTGGACTACACTACATAGAAGAAGAATGAAATTATTTGATCTATTCATTTTAAGAGAAAAAAGCAAATATTTTTATACATTTCAGTTGTAATAGGAACAATGTGATCTTTGTAATGAAGTGAATGAATTTGAGATTGCTGCTGCTTACTGTTATCTTTTATGTTTTACTACACTATCCTAACATCCAGAGTATTTATGTACTTACTGGCTATGTACTTACTGGTTTCTGACATGTCTCCCCTGAGAGGGTATGCTCATATTTTTTATCTTTAAGACTAAAAATAGTTTGGTTCTGTTCTGTTTAGAAAGAAATGAAAAGCCTTTCCCACCGGGTCAGAGTATAATCCTTGGGAATGTCATAGTGTCTGAGCAGCTCTGCAGAGAGCACAACACAAAATATTTTAATATTATGTAGAACTCAGTTGTGAGAGGCTCTCATTGTTTAAATACTTAGGTGTTTAATTCATGGCTCTGATTTACACAGTCATCCAAAGAAGCTGACGGATCTAAGACCATTGAAGTTAATAAAGCAATGTAATTGGTTTGGGGTCAGAGTCTGAAAGAGGCCAAGCCTTTGCCTGCAGAGAGAATGGTGGAAGATAAACCAGAGCACTTCACGTCTCTGAGAGTGAGTGAAGATTGCGCGCACTTGGAAATCACGCAAGGCGCCCATCTGCATCTTTACACACCTCAGTACTTCTAGAAATTTCCCTCTGGCTTTTGGAAAAGCCAAGACAGGCTGGGTAAGCAAACAGGGAACCAGTGCCATGGGAACAAGTGTGTGGCACAAAGTGAGTCAGCTCAAGTGAACGTATTGGTGTCCAAGGCCTGGAATGGTGCTTTCCTTGAGAGGAAACTAAGGTGCCGTGGCTGGGTCCACTTTGGGGTTATTTTGGAGGGAAAGGTGCTGGTATGAGAGAAGGGGACATCGTCTGATGCCAGGTGTGGGATGCCCACCCTCTGCAACACGCAGCCATGCACCAAGGCGCCATGTTACAGCACGAGTGTTGGCGCTGGTGGCGAAGGGCGGGCGACCCCCGTGTGCTGGGGCTGCGGGTGGTGCGAAAGGCAACCGGGCCCGGCTCGACTCGGCAGCGTCCACCTCGCTCCGGCGGCCACCTGAACCGACGGGCCAGGGCAGCC
>NW_010168340.1:0-3065 GCF_000695765.1 Mesitornis unicolor
GGCCCAAATTGGGGGAGGGGGCTTGGAGGTAAATTGGGGGGGGCATTGAGGCCTTTTTGGGGCATTTGGGAGCCGTTTTGGGGCATTTTGGGGCCATTTTGGTGCCTTTTTGGGCCCATTTTGAGGCCATTTCTGGGGCGTTTTGGGGCCTTTTTGGGACATTTTAGGGGCGTTTTGGGGCCATTTTTGAGGTGGTTTGGGTCCATTTTGGGGTGTTTTGGGCCATTTTTGGGACATTTTGGGGCCTTTTTGGGGCATTTTGGGCCTTTTGGGGTCATTTTGGGGCATTTTGGGGCCTTTTTGGGGTGTGTTTGGGGCATTTTGGGGCCTTTTTAGGCCATTTTGGGGCGTTTGGGAGCTGTTTTGGGGCCTTTTTGGGGTGTTTTGGGTCCATTTTGGGGCCGTTTTGGGGCCCTTTTGTGTAGGCCTCGGGTGCCATTTTAGGCCAAATTTTGGGGCATTTTTCCTCTCCTGGGTGTTCATCCCAACCCCCCTGGGGTCTGTGGTCCCTGTTGGGAGTGCATGGGTGGGTTTTGGGGAGATTCTGGGTATTTTGGGGCACCCTGGAGGTATTTAGGGCACTTCAGGGGGTGTTTGAAGCAGCAGGAGAAGTTTTGGGGAAGTCTTGAGTGTTGTTTTGGGGGAAGATTTGGGGTTTTGGGGGAGATTTTAGGTTTTTGCGGGAGATTTTGGGTTTTGGAGTCACCCTGGGGGTGTGAAGGCCGAAGGGATAATTTTTTGGGGGGAGTTTTGAGGCTTTTTGGGGCATTTGGGGGCCTTTTTGTGGAGGCCTCAGGCGCCATTTTGGGCCTACTTTAGGCCCAATTTGTAGGCCATTTCTCCCCCCCACCCTGGGTTCCTGGTCCCTTTGGGGGTGCAGGGCTGGTTTTTGGGGTAACTTTTCTCGTTTCCCCCCCAGAACCTGAGCGCGGCTGAGGGCCCCAACTACGTCTCAGCCTGCGCTGCCCCCTCGCGCCTGCCCCAGCGCCATTTCTGCGCCGTCTGCGGCTTCCCCTCGGCCTACACCTGCGTCAGCTGCGGGGCCCGCTACTGCTCCCGCCGCCGCCTCCGCCCACCCACCAGGACACCCGGTACTGGCACCAGTATGGGGACTGGGGGGCACTGGGATGCCCAGTATGGGATGGGAGGGCACTGGGGTGCTGGGTACGGGGGCATTGGGACACCCAGTATAGGACTGGGAAACACTGGGACTCCCAGTATGGAACTGGGGGGCACTGAGACAACCGGTACTGGGAGGGGGGCAACCAGTGAGACCAGTTTGGGGACTGGGAGGCACTGGGAGATCCAGATTGGGAACTGGAGGATACTGGGATGCTTCATACGGGGACACTGGGACTCCCAGTATGGGACTGGGGAACACTGGGACACCCAGTACGTGGATAGGGGGACACTGGGACAACTGGTACTGGGAGGGGGGCAACCAGTGAGACCAGTTTGGGGACTGGGAGGCACTGGGAGATCCAGATTGGGAACTGGAGGATACTGGGATGCTTCATACGGGGACACTGGGACTCCCAGTATGGGACTGGGAGGACACTGGGACACCCAGTATGGGGATGGAGGGCAATGAGTGAAACCAGTTTGGGGACTGGGAGGCACTGGGAGATCCAGGTTGGGAACTGGAAGGCACTGGGACACCCAGTATGGGGGCACTGGGACTCCCAGTATGGGACTGGGGAACACTGGGACACTCAGTAGGGGGATGGAGGGCAATGAGTGAAACCAGTTTGGGGACTGGGAGGCACTGGGATGCTTGATATGAGAGCACTGGGACTCTGGGGATGAGAACTGAGAGGCACTGGGATGCTTCATCTGGGGGCACTGGGAGGCACTGGGACACCCAGTATAGGGACACTGGGACCAGTTTGGGACTGGGGGGCACTGGGACACCCAGTATGGGGGCACTGGGACTCCCAGCGTGGGACTGGGGAACACTGGGACACCCAGTGTGGGGATAGGAGGACACTGGGCCAACTGGTACTGGGAGGGAGACAACCAGTGAGACCAGTTTGGGGACTGGGAAGCACTGGGATGCTTGATATGGGGATACTGGTACTCCCAGTATGGGATGGGAGGGGCACTGGGACTCCCAGTATGGGACTGGGAGTGGGACTGGGGAACACTGGGACACCCAGTATGGGGATAGGAGGACACTGGGACGACTGGTACTGGGAGGGAGACAACCAGTGAGACCAGTTTGGGGACTGGGAAGCACTGGGATGCTTGATATGGGGATACTGGTACTCCCAGTATGGGATGG
Source organism: Mesitornis unicolor (assembly GCF_000695765.1). Classification (NCBI taxonomy): domain Eukaryota; kingdom Metazoa; phylum Chordata; class Aves; order Mesitornithiformes; family Mesitornithidae; genus Mesitornis; species Mesitornis unicolor. The sequence goes on from NW_010168340.1 coordinate 2,282, forward strand.
GAGGGGCACTGGGACTCCCAGTATGGGACTGGGAGACACTGGGACACCCAGTGGTGCTGCAGCTGTGGCCTTGGCACCCACCAGGACATGCGGTACTGGGACCAGTTTGGGACTGGGGGGCACTGGGATGCTTCATGTGGGGACACTGGGACACCCAGTATGGGACTGGGGTCTCACTGGGACACCAGGTACTGGGATGGGGGGAAACCAATGAGACCTGTCTGGGGACTGGGAGGCACTGGGTTGCTTCATATGGGGGCACTGGGACTCCCAGTATGGGATGGGAGGGCACTGGGATGCCCAGTACTGGGATGGGGGCAACCAGTGTAACCAGTATGGGACTGAGAGGCACTAGGATGCTTGGTATGAGGGCACTGGGACGCCCAGTATGGGATGGGAGGCCACTGGGACTCCCAGTATGTGGACACTGGGACCAGCTTGGGGACTGGGAAGCACTGGGATGCTTCATAGGGGGACACTGGGACTCCCAGTATGGGACTGGGGGACACTGGGATACCCAGTATGGGGACATTGGGACTCCCAGTATGGGACTGGGGGGCACTGGGACACCCAGTGGTGCTGCAGCTGAGGCCTTGGTACCCACCAGGACACCCGGTACTGGGACCAGTTTGGGACTGGGGGGCACTGGGACTCCCAGTTTGGGACTGGTTCCCCCCCCCTTGACCCCCCCTCCCCCCGCAGGTGCCTGAAGTGGACGGTTTGAGGGGGCGTGGCCCCAAGATGGCCGACACCGCCCGCCCCCTTCGCCTTCGCAGGGGCGACC
>NW_010168341.1:0-21735 GCF_000695765.1 Mesitornis unicolor
AACACTTCCTCCCAACTTAGTGTCATCTGCTTTTTACTAAGTATAAGGAATTATACTCAACAGAGATGCTAGATTATGTTGTGGTATATGTGTAGTCATAATTATACACATAGGATTATCTCATGGTTAGTGAAAGTGAACAATAAAGATGAATGTTGGCACCCCAAAGACATTTGTTTCATGCATATGTGAGTTCTTATATAGTCTTATTATGTCTTTATCCAGACAGAAGTGCAATGAATTATTCTTTCATGCTGTTGGGCTTATACTTTTTAGTCACCTTCTTCTTGCCCATGGCCTCCTCTCTTTGTGCACAATACAGTCACAGACAAATCTACAAATATATCAGATACTATACAAATACATCAAATATTAAATATATAATGGGTATTAAATATTTACTCAATAGCTGTCCTCAGTGCCAGAAACAGGTTGCCTGTCTGCATACTCTTTGTAGGTAATCTGCAGTCAAACTGATCTGAGTAATTGAATCTTTCTCAAGATTTCCAAATTCTTGCTCACCAGTTCCCCAGCTTTGTCACCATCTTCTCTGAAGGCAAAAGAGTTTAAATATCTTGATAAATATCCCACAGCTGTGTGTTCAAGTTAACCTGCATGGCTCTGTCCTCGGAGCTCTACCAATCTATGAGATGGCAGGTACCTTGCCATCTGTACCTGACTGCTGGAATGTTTACAGCAAGTCTCAGCAAACAGTTGAAGAGAGCTTGAGTGCATGCACTCATTCAGCACATACTGTCATGTCATCCAGGGATGCCCAAATCTTGCATTAACAGGTGGCCTGTAACAGGGCTGGAGAAAGCAGTTACTGACAGTGCAGATGTAACCTTCCTTCCACCTTTACAGGTCACAATATCTTTATATATGTCCGATCGGTCAGGACTCAGATAGAGTTAGTAGGGAGTGACAGGTAATTGTTTTCCCCCCAGAAAAGCTTCTGCAAACTGAAGCTCTGTTGAAAAAGGAAACTTTTTTATTGCCAACTAGAAGTGCTTGCAGCCAGCCTGTGCACAGAGGAATGGACACTGCCACTGTGAATTCCCATGGCTTCTTCTGCCTGCTGGCTTCTGTCTGGATTTATTTGGATTAAGCTTCACCAGTGAGGAATGAAATAACACTATTCAAGAACAAATATATCCATTCTTATGAGCAACTCCAGCTGTTCTGAAAAAACTACAGGGTTATTCTATGAAATCAATATTTATTTAATTCTTATTTATAGCTACATCCATTAGCAATCTCCTCCTAACAAGATTCGCATTCAAAAGCAATGAACTGAAATCCAGAAAATCTGGGGCTTTCAGAAACCACCACCATTGTTCTGCTGCATTCTTCTTCAAAGTGCATGCTATCTATAAACTGCAGTTGCAGTTGTAATTCATGAGATCTGTCTGCACAGAAACTGAATTACTATAGCTAGCTGTTAATATTTTTAGACACATATTTTCTGCCTGATTTTCTTTAGGGTGTCCTAGTTTTCAACTCTGTGACATTACAGAAGGTTCTACAGAGACTGTCAGGATACTTTGGTGGCTGTGAAATATGATGGAGAACACAGTGATGGAACTTACCAATGCCCTGGGAACATATGCAATATATGATTTTCTCTTTAATAAAATATATCTTTGAAAAAAAATCTTAAAATTGTTGTAAAGCATTCTTGTACTGAAAATGCTAGCTTTGACATTTCATTAAAACTCAGAGGAAAGTTCAGTGTTTTTAGAAATTAATGGAAATTGTGTTATTCATTAAGCATAATTGCCCACATTTAGTTAATAAAAGATATTTCAACTGTGGGCTAATCCTTCTCTCAGGTATTTCAGGAGGACTTTCAACTTCACAATGATCTTGTTTCTGGATTATACTTAACAACTATTAGCACTCTAGTATTACATTTTTCTTATATTCAGGACACTGGAAGTGGTAGCTGCACCTACAAGAAAGCTGATGGAAGTTTCCTAGCAGAGGTGAGACTTAAGGGATGGTGGCAATCATCTCTGTGCTGTTACCGGCATCCACTCGTTTGTGAAGAGTTGGGGGGAAGAAACAAGAGTCATAGCCTGACTGCACACATAAGTCTTCTGCACCCAAGAAAACAAAATAGGGGGAGCACATGCCTACCACAGGAAATTATGTTCAGCCCAACTCTCCTGGTAGTCCTGCAAAGTTTGAGTGCTATTCACTTCTTACATTTGCCTTTGACAGCGTCCTAATACTGGTCTGCAGATCCCTACAGGGAGACACTCCTAAAATTAAATGTATGCCCATCAGGGCATCAGCAATGACTTTGTGATTTACTCAGAGAGCACTAAAATAGATGGACTAAAGGAAGTCTAACAGCTCATGCATTCAAAAAGTCAGTATGCTAACTTAATACCTTGTTGAATATCCAGGCAAAGAGGCTTCATGAACGTCACAGAAGACAGCAGCAGTGAAAACATCAGTGAATCGAGTGACAAGTGGATGTTAGTTCATAACAGTTGGAGAGAATCAGACATCAATATCTTTATATCTTAGTTACAAATTACTGACTGTCAGCTATTTATTTTATGATTGTGATCTTTCAGTTGCTGTTGACAACTGCTTGTTGCTCAAAATTGCATAGAAATGCATAAAATATGATATAGCATTTTTTTTCAAGTAATTCCTTTTATTCTCTAGTAATAAATTTATTCAAAGTTATACACTGATCTCTGTATTTTTGTTGACAGTATAAGGCAGCCATTTTAACACTGACCTGTTTGCCCCTTTTAGCTACATTATTCTCTTTTAGGAGGAGTTTAGGTTTAGCAGACTAATCCTAACACATAATATTAAACTATAAAATATTTCCCCTTTTGTTTTCCCTGTCATATATTTCTTGCATAAGCAATACCTTCTGAACAAACTGGTTGAATAATTTCATGGAATACAATGTGGCAACACAATACCTGATCAGCAGTCTATTTTTAAGTCTACTTTTATCTTATTAAGCTGCACAGTGTGGGGTCTGGGGAACGCTGCCTCCTCTCCCATTTAACCAGAAGGTAGCACGTGCAGAGCTCCCATGCCCTGATAGACAAGAAAATTTGACAGAAGGTCAAACAAGCACTGCCTCAAAATCAAACAGTGGTTATCAAGAAAAACAGGTGCTTTTTTTTGCACAGCTGCTTCATCACCACTGCTCCTCTGCCCTGCTTCTGAACCCTGACTTCCCTGCAGTTGCTGCAGGTGATCAAGACTAGTGAACAGTGGAAGTGCTTTTATCATATCTCAATATCTATTTGAGACACTTCCATCAATAAGTTCAATAGCACAGAAATAAAATTAGAATTGACAGGGCTAGCCTGCTTACTACATAATGTGGCAACCTGTGTAAATCTGATGAAACAAGTTTATGCCTGTCTCACTCCTAGGTAATTTATAATAGCCTCAAGTTCCAATATAAAAAGCACGTAGCTGCAGGGAGTCGTGTCAACTTCCCTTGCATGGGCTGTCATTCTCTGACAAACATAATAATTAAGATGTCTGGTGTAACTCTTTCTGCCAGAAATATTTTTAGATTTCAGCCTGTTTCAAGAAACTCAGAATTTAAGGAGAAAATTATTACATGCTGCATTACAAACTAAGGGAAGTATTCTTACTGTTAGGAGAAACACATGCGCAGATACACAATTATGTGAAACTAACTTGTCCAGAAAATATAGAAATTATAATAAAATAAAATAAAAATAACAACAACAGTAAAGATGAGTATTAACTTGTCAAGGAACAAGTGCAGCTGAAACGGCATTGAAATGGTTGTTACTGACAGGAGAGATCCTCATTTCCTTAGATATTTTCACAGGTTTGGAGATGCTGGTGTGACCCACCAGCTGTCTCTCCAATGACCTATGTATCAGCCAAAGCATGTTGGTTGCCAGAGATTATGAGCAGCCCAAGAGCACGTGCTCTCACACCTGGGGAGTCAGAGGCCCTAAGAAAGGGCCACAAGAGATGAAACAAATGCAGTTAGATAGTTATACAGTATTTAGTGTACTGCTAGGCTGTCAGAAATAGTTAATTTTCATTTAATGTTAATCAGTGAAATAAGACTCAATTAAACAAGTTGTAACTAGGATTCACAAGTGACATTAATTTGCCAATTAAGAAAGGAATATTCTCCTGCCCAGTTAGACATTCATCACATAGGTTTCCATCTGTGGAGCTATTTAAAGAGAGATAAGTCTGCTTGTGTTGTGTTCCTAGGCTTTTCTCTGTAAATATCATTACTGAAAGGCTCCTAAATTATAAATGCCTATATTCTAACATACATTAAAAGCCAGAGAAGAAATCTGACTGCTCAGTATAAAGAAAAGATGTCTTAGCTGCATTGCCTGCTTACGAAGCTGATCAGAAGCACTCAGCAAGCATGGATCTTGCAGGAATCACGAAATTTTTGAATCAGTGAGACTGCATTATATTAATTGCTATGGGCTGTTATTCTTGGGGTTTGGTAGGTAAATAGGGCTGGGACCTGGAGTAGCCAAATAAAGAAGCGTGTGCATTATTATGTTCCAGACGGGGCGGGGGGGGGGGAGGGGGGATAAAATTAGAGAACAAAAGGGCAAGAAATGGGAAAGAAGAAGAAAATTAGCAATGTTTACAGATTGAGCAACCTCAACTCCACATCTTTCCAGGAAGGTGGACACTGAACTAAGGCGAAGTATTTAGTGCAAAGTGGAGCAAAACTATAAATTTGCATACCTTGCATAGGCAGTCCCACTTATGTACATCATTATAATGTTTGTCCTTCTTCCAAAAGCATGATATTGTTAACTCTCATTCATCTGATAATCATGCTTTTTTCTACAAAATTGACACCCAGTCGTTCTTCAACCTGTATTGTTGTAGGTAATTGTTGCAAAGTTTTCTGCCTCACACTGTCTTTACTGTACTACGCACTGCTCAGTCCCTTTCTCTACTTCAGCAAAGTCACTCTGAACCTGAATAGTAAACTCCACTGTGTTTTAAGGATCCCTGGTTACATGTCATATACAAATTTGATAAGTGCATTCCATATTCTGCTACTCAAATCACTAATGAGGATTTCAAGGCATTTTGAGCTCTATTGAAGCTCACTCTGTGCATCCCTTCATTTTGGCAGCAAACCTCAATGGTTATCTCTATCTGTAGTTCAAAATACTTTTGCACACAACTTACACTTTTTCTTGTTTAATTATGGTTTCCTACTTTGTGTATAAGAATGTCATCTGAGACAATGCCAAAAACCTTAGCAGGTTTCTGACATCTATTTCTTATTCCATTTGCAATGAGTTATGATTCTGTCTTAGAAGGAAATTAAGTAGGTTTCAAGTGACGGTTTTTTTGATGAATGAATATGGGTTCTTATTTTTTTCTTGTCTTCTGGATGCTAACAAATATTTTGTTGAATCATTAATTTCAGTGTATTTCTGGGAAATATAAGTCAATTACTTTATTTTTTATGCCTTAACTCATTCTTCTCTCTTATGAAAAATAGATACATTTTTTTCCCCTATTTTTGTCTTCCATATTTTTAGTGGAACAACCACCTATTGAAACAGTTTCTATATTTTAAATAAGTATTTCATTTTTAAGTGGTTATCTTAATGTTGCCAATATTTTACTTGCATTCAGTACCCTAAAGGATTTTTCAATGAAGAAATATTTATTTTATAATACATGTTATAGGTCTGGGTGATGACAGAAGTAGCATGAAATTCTCAAAGTTATTTTTAAAAACTTAGTCTTAAAGGGATTCTTTTTATTTTTACAAATATGGTGAATTTTCACCGATTTTTAAAACTTTTTTTTTAATGAATTGTTCTATTAAGATTAGCAAAAGGGATAACAGGATATGAGTATCAGGAATACAAATGTTTTGTTTCCTTGAACTGACATTTGGTGCTATGTAGAAATGAGCTCATGACCCCATCTCGGTTTTTAAGTTTTGTATAACCACAACATAACTTCATCAACAGAGCTCATACATTTTACATCTCTCAAGAAGGCCAAAAGGTGAATAGTCTTAAAAGGAGTAGCAGTTGTTCACTGTGTAAGGAGCTACTTTGATGAAAGTTGAAACAAAACAGACATGGGTAGATGTTGATGATGTCTATGCTATGCTGTGTTTCTCTTTCTTGTAAATGTTACTTGTTAGCTTTGCAAACACAGCAAATCTAGGAAAGAAAAGATCTCACCTTACACTGGGCCATAATCATGCCAAGAGGCAGAATAACTGTGACAGGCTCTTATGAGTTTGTCCTCACTAGAACCAGACAACTGTGAGGATACACTTAAGACAATTAGCACCAGTTACAGGCAAGAAACACTCAGGAAAGAAAATACTTGGTAAGTCTGATGTTTTCCAGCTAGTTGATTCTGAAAATATCCGTCTTAGGACATGTAGAGAACTGACTGAAGCAGTCTCAAAACTATTAACAGTTATTAAAGATAGCTTGTAAAAACCAGAATATTTTGTATCTCAAATGTCTGTCATGAGACATATTAGTAGATAATGCAGAAAATGTTTTTTTAGTTTAAAGGATCCAAATATTTTATCACACCACCAGAAAGAAACTTTGCAAAAGAGGGTGATTTGTATGTTCAGACTACTGAAAAATGTCCGAGATTTTACACTGTTGACCCCTGAAGTTTGGATCAGTCCTTGCAGGATTGTGGAGCCCTATGGAATTGCATCTGGACACAAAAATCCATCCAGAAAATTTTTTACTATAAGCAAGCTGAAATGCTTCTAAGGACTGGAGACCTTTGGATGAGATGATGATAAAACCTTTCTCTTACAATCTTGGATTCAAAGAGCTCTTCATCTTGCAAGACACAAGAAGAAAGAATTTCATTTAGTAGCCACCAAATTTTATTAGATAAATATAATGTTATGCGCCTTCTCCAGTCATGGCTCTCCATAATGAAAACATCCCTTTCAAAGTGACCAATATGTTCAGTTTATTTTTGTTCTCAGTCTCTACATCCACAGAATGTTTTTTTGATTTAACTTTATGTACTCCCATCAGCCTTCATATGATTATTCTAACTGAAAAATCCAGTCCTCTGAGCTGCCCATAAGTAAATCTTTTGTTGGCTGTATTTTGCAACTGTCACAAGTTACTGAGCAACAGAGAGTAATCCCATAGCTGTAATAATTCCATCTTCAACTATCTTGCAATTAATTTGTTCAGTTTTAATTACTGGAACAAATTTCCCAAACTTTGCTATTTAAAAATAAATATGCATTAAATTACATTTGTATAAAGTTTTATTTCAACCATATATTCTGCCACACTGTTTTCTTACAATTCTTCATCTTGCTAAGTTTGTTGGTGATCTGACCTTGCCTCTTCAAGTTCATGTCCAAAAATGTAGTAATTCCCACAGCATCCTGTCTTTTTTTCCCCCTATGAATCCTCTTAGCTACATTAGAGATTCCCATTCCTGTGAATAATGAATGAATAATTTAGGACTCAATTTCTTAATCTGTTGCATTCATTCATTTTACAATGACTTTGATGAGAAATGAAGGCACTAACCATCTTGCAGGAATGAACATATCAGCTGTGATTTTTTTAAAGACTGGTTCTCAGGAAAAAAAACCTAGATAGAATTCAAAGTAATAATTGAAAGTGAAAGCCATGGGCATACAGATATTAATTAAAACCTCTTTCTTCCTAACCCCAGCAGATCGAGCCTGTAGTTACAGTTTAACACAAAACCCGATATGTTTCAAGTAGTGATAAATTTCATTTTCACCACCTCAACAGTAAAACTCTAAGGTATGCAAGGACAGCATCTGTCATGTAAACTATTTTCCACTCATTTTCAATCCTTGGGGAAATTACTACATAATAAAATATATTTTTAAAATCTCCTATATATATAGATCTTAGAATTCTCTAGCTTTATTCATAACAATCACCTGTATAATATCTTCCAGTACAGAGGCACTTATTTGTTCTTCTGTCTGGATCATTAAATTAATTTTTAATAGAAAGCATAGGATTTTTTAGTATATCATTAACAATATTTCAAGGAACAAATCTCTTAGAAGTTCTTGTTTTAATTCTGTTCTTTGGAGTTTCAAAGAATATCTATAAGAGACCAATTTACAGCAGATAATATGCATAAATGCTGGAGGTGAGTCTCATTTGAGTCCTACATTTTGAGTTCTTTAATTAAAACAGTGTCTGTATATTAAGAACAAATTAATTTCAGTTCCTACCTTTGCCTATACAGGCCTGAATTTAGCTAAGAAATCTTATAGAGGCCAGAAGTATTGTAATGGAAGAAAATAAATAGACAACATAAATTTGAAATATCAAAAAGTGGGCAATTCTATCCCATAAGATAAAGAAATACAAGTTCAGTTTCCTGTAACTTATAAATGTAAACTTATTTCTAAGAAAGTAATGTGGTGCATAAAATCCCCTTGTATACACAATCAATAGCTAATATTCAATATATATTACACAATCTCTTCACGTATTTGAAAGCTGAAAAAGAATGAGGATCAGCAATTTCTTATTTAAAAACTTTGCCAATAATATTTGAAGAAGCTATCAACAAGACAAAAATAAGCAGCCATGGTTCCATGAAAGCAACCTATTGTTTTACCATGTAGCAGTACTTAATTACACTAGCGTTAAGTTGGAGAGCCAAAGAGTAATTGGCACTACAGAGAGAAGGTGAGAGATTTCCACTTCCAGCCCTACTGGAGGAAAAAAAAATAAAAAAATTCCATTGCAAGTGCTAAAAGCTGGAGGAAGGACTGGTGCATAATTCTGGTTGTGATAGGACCAAATCTCTGCTGGGAGACAACTCAAGGAAAAACAGCCTTTAGGGCACTCAAATAATTCTTCTCCCCAACAGATTTCATGTTTGGTATTGATTTTGTTAATGCCTCTCATTTATTTGCCCTCACAAGGGCCAGCAGATCTCAAATGTTCCTTGCTTTGGCATCCAAACTATCAGCGATGTCAGTTTCTATCAGTCATCAGCAATGACCGTAGTGACTGAATCAAGCGCTGAGTGTACTTACACAACAGAACTTGCATGGTTCCATTTTATTAGTTACAGGCTTTCCTGCCTGGAGTACTAACTTTTAGGAACAGAAAGACAAGCATGAAGTGGACATAGAGGTGAAAACAGTTATTGACAATAAAACTGCACTTTGGCACAGAAAACTTAAGAGAGCACTGAGGTATTTATCAATACTGTTGGTGTGATTTCACTGATGGATACTTGGATGACTGTCTTTAGCTCTCTTGAACATGACTTGTATTTAGAAAATATGTACAGTACATTAATCTGTTTAATGAGAATGTGCTATCTTGTGTTATTTTTCAACAAGACTTTCAATAACTTGGAATATGATATCCTAAGAGAACCCGTGTCTCACTCTTTTTCATGCAGCTAATCTCTATGCTACATTATTTTTTAAAAGAAAATAGAAAATTCTCAACTAAAAAGAAAAAATAATTGGGATAGAGTATTATTTTGTACTGCTCAGAAAAGTACCAATATCAGAAGTTCAACCTTTGAAGGTGCAGGCTTTTTTGTTTTCATAAAACATAGTCTTTTCACTTTGGTAGGACTATGCTTACCTAAAATAAAGCATTTGAAAGCAATAGCGTGCTGTGTTTCAAAACGCTTAACCCAAAGTTTGAAATAGTTTCGGAGCAGAAATTCTTGTAAGGTTGCTTATTTCCATCATCCACTTTTTCCAATTTCTTCTTAGTATTAACTACTCCAACAGTGAAATAAATGAGGTACTGCCAGTAATGGAGATGCTGTTACAGCCAACAAAAAGAATGCAAAATCTTAACTTGTACCTAATTCTAACATACATACTCAAAGCAGAAAAGACACCAAGTTTTCCAGTGAGAATGGCATCACTGTACCTCTTTCAGTGGCCATTTCTTCTGAACAATTGATAGGTAGTATAGATTTAAGACCAAAGAATTGTCTCATGTGAACTACTTACCTTCCAGAAAAAAAATTAAAATCTTGAACTCGCCTTAAATGTTTCCTCATATATATGAGGAAGGAAAGGAATTTCTATAATAAGTATGACAATGTACTTATGTATTTTTATTGAATTAGTTTCAGATTTTTCAGTTGCTAGAGTGAAAAATAACAGTACTTTGAAAGGTTTAGCCAAAACAATTCAAGTAAAGTATGTATTTACATTCATTCCTGCCAAAATTTTCAGGGATGAATTGTTAAAAAAGACCTACCAGTATTTTGAGTAAGCTAGTTCATCTCTCTCTGAGCAAAAGCACTGTAATGTTAATGCTTTTTCTAGTTCAATTTAAGATGTCTCAAGTAATAAGACTTTCCTCATCTCTCCTTGAGAGTTTATTCTAACAGGTCTTGCTGCTGCAACATCATGCTTTGTAATCAACCTATACTCTTTCTAAATTATGCAAATTTATATTTGCTCAGCTAATGTGTGGTTACAGAAAGTACAGACACTTATTTGCAATTCAGAGCTAATAAAAAATCAAAAAGTTCCAATTTTAATAATTTAATTTAGTCTCCATGGTAATCCCAACAGAAATAAGAGGGGAAAGAGAGTGGTTTGTCCCTTTTAAAAATACTGATAGATAGAGATGATGTGCCACTCACAAAAGAAAATCAGATGCCACTACAATAGTGACTAAACCATTAGAGGCAATAGTTTCAAATGTGAAATAAACTGCTGTGATAAAAGCAGATGCATTGTCAATATTTCTTCAAAAGCCTTCTTAGCAGTTTTTCCATCTGTTTCACAGTATCCTACTTGGATCGATTTCCCCCACTTGAAGAGGTCTCTTGCTGATAGATTTCATTACTTAAATTCAACAAAGGGGTAACAATTTGTCTATTCTGAGCAGACAGATTTACCAGCATGTATATTTTCAACATGACAGTAAATAGAGACGCTGAAAAGGCAGGTGCTAGGCACGTGCTGGTTTTGCATAATGAATTTTTGCTTTATTTTTCTGGATACTTTGGAAAATGAATATAATTATTCTCAAGTCCAATGAAAAACTAGAATAAACCTACCTACTCAGAACTAATTGGTATTCAAGTTTGTAATTACTGGCTTTGTCAAATAGATCTATTCTGATTATTTTGCTTTATTAGTACTGTCACTCCTTTTAAATTTTAACACTGTGTTTAAATCAACCTGTCTTTAGTAATTTACACGAGTTACACAATTACACAGGTAGCAATTAGAGTAGCTAGGGCATCAAATGCAACTCTTGATAGATCTGTATGTTCAGTTCATTAGGCGATTATAATTGTTAGTGTAATGACAAATAGACATATTATTTACCGGATTTCTTTTCTATATGATGATTACGACTTTAAAAAGCATATTTCAACAAAAAGAACTATATCCATTTATGTCTTCTTTAATAATAGAAAGACTTGTATGAAAAAAACAGTTCAGTTAAGTCACTGATAAGTCTGTCAAACTTTCTGATCCTCATATGAATTATTTAGATAATATATATTGTTATGTACACAGCACATATATTTTACTCCACTACATGATTATATGGAATTGTATTTTTTTCAATGTGAAATCTAGTTGACTGCCTAAAAGTAGACATATAAGCAGGGACTTTCAAGTTCTTGTCTTCCATAAATATTTCTGGCACCTCTAGTTCAATATATATTAACATTCAGAAGATGTATGTGAGCAAGAAAACAAATACATTCAGTCTTGTTTCAAGCCAGCAAAAGCCAAGAGCTATCAGCTCTGCCCTCCCACTGCCTCAATTTCCCCCTCAATGCTGCCAGAGCAAGCACCCCCCATCTACAACAGACACAGCAAGCCCAGGTTACTCTCATTGTTAAAGTATCATTAACGTGGCACACGGTGCGCTCTGTCTGGTTATCAGTGTGACAGGAAGAGCATAGCTATAAAACACTTTTTTAAAGAAGCATACTACAAAAACAGATCTAATCAATGGGTGTAAAAAGTTTCCCACACTCATTTTTAGTAGGAACCACATTTTCCTGGGGCTACATTTGATCTCAGGAACAGCCTTAACAGCCTTGTAGATAACCAGCAGTATGTCCAGAGATACCATGACTGAGATTGTTCTTCTCCAGAGGAGTAATTTTTTTTTTTCCTTGTCCTTCACAAAAAGCAATCTCATACAGGAATCTCATACATACGCCAATGAGAAGGGCTAGGGAGTGGTGCAGGGCTGGCAGCAGTTATAGGGCACTAGTCAGTAGAATTCACACAGCATTACCACAGGTGCCTGACTACAGCAGGTACAACTGTTATAAACCACCAGCCCCTCTGGAAAATTTATTTGTTGGGGATATTCAAGCATTTCCTAGTTTTACTGGCCTACATCCTCCTATACATGCAAGGAAGATGATGGCACAAAACTTAACTTTTTGGGCTCTCTAGAAAACTTTTCTGAAGAAATAAGCAAGTCCCTGAGGCTTAAGACTACTTGCGTCTTAAGTTATAGCGCTTACAGGAGACTTCATCATCTTGTCTTGGACACACAGCATGAGATTCAGCTCATTTGATTTTATGTGTTTGTAGTTGAATATATTCATGTATGAGTCAGTTACTATCAATTCCTTTTATAATTTATATGCAGTTTCTTTCATATGAATAATTTCTGTTATTTTCTATGTCAAAAGGTGTTTGCTGTGTATTTTGATGAATCCAGCAAGTGCTCACAGTAGAAGAACACAGGCCAATATGCAGGATTCCCAAGGCCAAACACACTTTCTACTTCCTTGGTACTCACCAAAGACAAATACTTAAGTGGAAGTGCTGTAAAAGAAAGAGGCAGGCATCATTGCATTTTATGCCCTTAAAGGAGCTCAAGGATAAGAAATGTCTCCCTAATATAGCAGGTAGAGTTCAGATGTGAACAGGATGCTAAACTGCTCAGCTCAATGAACATTAAAGTGCTTTCATGTAAACCCATGAGATTAAGATCCTTACAGGATTAGACCAGTGATTTTCTTTTTCTGTATCCTAAGTTTAGCCAGAACACAAGCTACTTTTCATTTAGTGAGTGAAATAAGCAATGGCAGAAGTGTGTTGCAGCAGCAAAAATCACGTTAACAGTTGAGGTATTTATCTGCAGCCCGTGATGGGTTTTGAAGTCTTCAGTGAACTTTAGCTGCCTCAGCAATGCTTTTGTTTGTATCAAAGTTGAGCCATACACTAGTGTCAGTGTGAGCCTATGTAGGTTAATTCTGACTGCCTTCCCCTTGTGGATATGGCCTTCACTCCCTCACAGAAGTACATAATCTGTCCCTACAGTTTAACACTTGATTTAAAAATCATCTACTTTGCAAAGAATAAGATTAATATAAATAATTATATTACTGAGACTAGCTCACCCTCTTTCCTGAACCAAACACAAGTAGCCACATTCAGGCATTCTAATTTAAGAGAGAGGAATATAAATAATTCCTCAATTCCTCAGAATATACAAATACCTGTTTATTCAAGTCTTATGTATCTGTGAGGTTCTCCAGTTATTTATTTAATTCACTGTATCCAGCAGCTTTGGTCCGTTCTAAGCACTTACAAAGAGTAGGGCTCATCTTGCCTCAACTGAAGTTGCAGTTTGCACTCAGCAGAACAGATGTAAATTTGGAAGTTTCCCTTTTAACTCAGACAGATCGTAGTTGAACGGGACTTTTTCCCTGAAATTTGTAATTCTTGTGAGACTACTTGTCTGAACTTGGAAACCCAACGTTTGGGTTTGCACTCACTTGTGCAATTCCAATAAAATGACACATTGTGTGCAAAACCCCACCTCCACTTGCAAAAAGACATGGAACAATAAGTTTATGAAACCCAGAGACAAGTGAAATATATCCATATTTTCACAATTTGTATGCATCTTGTATAGTGCTTTACAACACTAGCCAAGATTTAAAATAACCAGCTACTCCTATATTAGAAAATGGCTGGTATTATATGGAAAACCTATAGAATTTTCATGTTGATCAATATTTGATGACTATAAAGTGGTGTAAAGAGAAAACGATATGACAGATCCATTTGTAGACAAAGCATACTGGTTTGTATTCATAATCAAAATCTTCACACTGAGGGTAGTACTGATGAGAATCTTATTGATTTATTCAAACCTCCTTAGTTTTTCTGTAATCCATATTGAACTGGACTTAAAACTAACTGGTTTGTTTATAAATATTTTGCATAGGAATAACAATAAGTTGGTCTATAAAATACATGGGTTTTTCTACATAAAATGTTCATTTTCATTTTGCTTGAGTAGAATGTATGAGTGTACACATCTTTTAAATTGCTAATTTTGTGTTAATGCTTAGATTTTAATTGCTTAAATTTTTAGGTGCTTGTCATTTCACAGAGGGTATAATTCTCCAAGCTGCCATCAATAACAATTAAACAGCAACAAAAAAAATCCATCCCAACAAAGAAAACCATATATTAAACACCATCTAACAGAGAAGCTCAGTAATAAAAAGCACTGCCAGATTCACCACTGGTACCAGTCCAGCAGAGACAGAAAAATCTTACGTCAGCCAACAGAATTAATATTGTACCATTTACACTGGGATAAGTTGGATAATCATAAAATCACAGAATGGTTTTGGTTGGAAAAGACCTTTAAGATCATCAAGTCCAACCGTTGAACTAGCCCTAAGTCTGTCATTAGACCATGTCCGTAAGCACAACATCTACTTGTCTTTTGAACACCTCCAAGAATGGTGATAAGGATGTATCCAGAACAGGTGAAAAAAACAGGTTTTTGTTTTGTTCTGGTGGGGTACTTTTGTTTGATTTTGGGGGTTTTTTTTAGGGTGGTTGGGGTTAAATTAAAAATGTCTATCCAGGAAACTAGTCAGAGTACTGTGAATTTAATTCATAGGAGGAAACAAAAAAAATCAACAACATGATTTATATTATCAAAATGCACCATTTTAAATTTACAAACATATGGAAAAATTTTCTCCTAGAAATTAAACTCCTTAGTTCACACTAAAGCTGATGCCAGCACACAGCCCATGGGTTCCACAGCACCAATCCAATAATCTGTTTATCTGGCAGCATGCAAGAACAGGGCATCAATGTGCCTTGCACATGAATCAGTATGTTCCTTAAATAAGCTTCAATTTATGATTTTCCCCTCCACTCCACCACCACTATCATCAAGAGAAATTGGAATACTGTGGGCACAGGGCCATAAAAGCATTTATTCAGGAATCTATTTCTGCAAACAAAGACTACAAATGTGCACCTCTATTCTCTTTCAACTTGTGCTATGTAGTTGACATCAAATCAGTCTTCAGTTACATCCTCAGTCACTGAAGTTTGCATGCTTGTCCAGACGTAAAATGGATTACTGTTTGCAATTTGCTTATTCTGAGATACTTTGTTTACTTGTTGATTACCTGTACACATACATTCTTAAGTGTTCCTTAGTCTCCCAACCACACTTCCTTTCTTGTGCACCACTTCAAACACAATATATCGTAAAACACACTACTAATGTTTTTAAGCACACAAACAAAAGCACTGAAATCTATCTGGAACTCAGATCTTCACTGCCTTTATCCACAGTCACTAATATAAAGGTAAAAACCCACATGCTCTCAAAAGGCTCAAAAATTTTCAGATTATTCCATCATTGGTACTAAAAGCTATGTCATCTTGGTGTTTAGAAGAAACATTTAAAAAGAAAGAAATATAAAAGAGTTCACACTTCTCTGATTTTCAGACTCCCTGGTTATATCTAAATGCCTACAATACATAGTAGTGCAAGACAACAGCAAATGATCTGTAGAGCTAAATATGGTGACCTACAGTGATGCGAAGGAGCCTATGTCCACACAATGTGCTTTTTGAGAAGGGGGCAATTATTCTGGATGAGGCCTTGTGGACCGAATGCCTGCCAGTCTATTACCAGGTGGTTGCCAGTAGAGGTAAGCCCATGATTCTTAACTTAGGACATAAGGCACATCCCAGTTCTTGTCTAAGTAAAATCCAATTTGTGCTCTCCACATTGCAAAATACAGTGAATGGGGACAACTGGAAGACTTCTTTTCAAATCCCATGTCTGATCTGAACTAAAATGCCAGTATGTTTGCAAATACATACATATGCACACAAATATGCTGGCTGCCCAGGGAGGTGGTGGAGTCACCATCCCTGGATGTATTTAAAGAGTGGGTAGACAAGGTACTTAGGGATATGGTTTAGGGGGTAGACAGGAGTGGTTGGACGTGAAGATCTCAGAGGTCTTTTCCAACCGAGCGATTCTGTGATTCTGTGAAATAACAGGTAAATCAACTAAATCTCAACTTGTTATTTAAAATCTGTGTCCATAGTCCCCTCTGATAGCTCTTGGGACACAGATTTCGAAATGTCTGCAACTTCATGTTAGAAATATCAGTGAGAAAACAGAATCCTATAAGGCATCTTTGGAGAAGAAAGGCAGATTTGTCTATAAGCAATAAGATCTGTTTTTCCCATTCTGCAGTTCACCCAACAACTTAAATCTTATGGTGGTATCAACAAGAGTTGGCATGAATGCTTTGTTCTATCACATTGGCAGCTCCTCGACTTAAGTCAGCAGCAGCAAATTGAATCTATAACTTTACTAGATCAGAGAGATAATACAGAAGTACCTGTATATTGATGTAAATTAGTTACTGTCAAACCCTCTGTTCACAAAATAAGCACCTGATCAAAATTATTAGTCAAAAAGGAGTCAGGAGAGTAAAGTAGCAAATTTCCTTAGCATCTGTTCTGATGGAGATGGAGTAATGGTTCATGGGCAGAAGCTGGAGTTCTCAATCAGCTTGGTGCAGTTATGGGAATAATCACTATGGACAGGAGTGTTTCAGGAAGAACAGAGTTCTGGATTAACAAATCGTCTGTGAATCATTAAGGGATAGGGCATGAAATTATATTAAACCATGGCAACAAAGGGCTTCCAATTATTTATGAAAAAAATCAACCAAGACAAACTGCTGTAGCATTCATTAAACTAATGAGGGGAAGCACCTTGAATTGCAGTTCGAGGATAATACCTTGAGGTCAGAATGCAATTTGATACAGCTCTGGTTTGATCTGTCTCTGCTGAGAACTATGACACCATTTAAAAATTAAATTTTATAAAAATCTGAAGTAGTAAATGTGGCTGCCCTTTGTTCAGAGAACAAAATGGAGAAAACACTTATGAAAAGATCATCAAGTCCAGCCATCAACCTAATACCACCATGCCCCCTAAACCATGTCCCATGGTGCCACATCCACACATTTTTTGAATGCTTCCAGGGATGGTGAAATCTACTATTTCCTCACTACAACCTCCTTTCAGGTAGTTGTGGAAGACAACAACGTCTCCCCGTAGCCTCCTCTTCAGGCTATACAATCCCAGTTTCCTCAGCTGCTCTTCATAAGACTTGCACTCTAGACTCCTCATCAGCTTCACTGCCCTTCTCTGGATAGGCTCCAGCAGCTCACTGTCCTTCTTGTAGTGAGGGGCCCAAAACCGAACACAGTATTTGAGGTGCGGCCTCACCAGTGCCAAGTATAGTGGCACAATCACTTTCCTGGTCCTGCTGGGCACACTAGTTCTGATACAGGCCAGGATGTTGTTGGCCTTCTTGACCACCTGGGCACACTCCTGGCTCATGTTCAGTCAGCTGTCGAGCACCACCCCCAGGTCCTTTTCTGCCTGGCAGCTTTCCAGCCACTCTTGCCCAAGCCTGTAGCATTGCATGGGGTTGTTATGACCAAAGTACAGGACCTGGCAGTTGACCCTGTTGAACCTCATACAATTGGCCCTATGATCCAGCCTATCCAGGTCCCTCTGCGGAGGTTTCGTACCTTCAAGCAGATAAACACTCCTGCCCAAATGTACTACATTTCAAAAAAATATCAGCATCAATGAAATCATTTGGGTTTGATATTAATATACTTGAGGAAGAGAAAATGGAAAAAGGATGAAAAGGGGAAAAAAAAATAAAGAAAAAAAAATGAATGCCCACAATCTCCTAAATAGCAAAAGCAAAATTGGATAATTGCAAATGGCCTGTTTCTGGACACTACGTAACGGTCACTCCCAGGCAGAAGCTAGAGTAATTCAGCCACATTTGTGCAGTACTGCAGCAGATGAGGTAAATCCTGGCAGAATTGATCAGGGTTTGCATCTGTCCCACAGCACAAGCACAGCAGTATCCCCAGTCTCTTCAGACTGAACATAGCTGAATGCTCTCAAGGGCAAACCTGAATTTCCTTGCAGGCTTAATGTTCCCATCTTTGAAGAATTCAAGATGTTCCTATCTTGTTTTAGATTGATAAAAAAATACCTTCAAGATCTGTCCAGAACACAGGCCTTTTCAGTATGCAGTTGCTGTTGCATGTTCAGCATGCTCCAAGACTGGAGAACTTTAAGATCCTGGCTAAAATCCAGACGTGGGCAGAAGAACTTCCAAAGCCAAATCAACAGTCATGTTTTTCACAATTCTTTGCCTTATTACCAGGTTTAAAGAACAAATTATCAAGTCAGAACCATAAAACATGTATTCAGTTTTTGTAAATTCTGGCACCAAGTATTGAAAAGTTGGGGGGGAAGGTCTTATTACCATATGCCCTGTATGAGCAAATACAAGCCTCAAAGCCCAGCATCACATATTGCATTTTGTCCAAAAGATGAGTAAGAAAGAAACTTCCTCACAGCCTGCAACTGTTAACTTATTCCTAAGTTTTCTGATACCAGAAGGTAATCATGAGTGACACATCAAGATTCAATAACAAGCTCAGAGTTTGCTCTAGATAAAATTAGATAATAACTTATCAATGATTTTACCCAATTCTGAAACTTTAAGCATTGGAATGAAAACATCAGGAGGGAAACAGGCTTAGAAAAGAAGATGTCATTCTGAAAAACAAACAATAATAAAATTGAAGAAAACATGCTCAAGTTGCAACTAAACTTATTTTCTTGTTATTGAAATCAGCAGCTTCTGTTTTGCAGCTTATGCCATCCAGAAGATCAGACCTGTAATCTTAGAAGCTCATTTTGGATTTTAAAAACTTTGCACCCAGAGGACAAGGAAATCATCATAACACCTGGGCAACTTTAGAGCAGGAGTTTGCTGATACATTGTGCATGTCAGCTGTAAAATCAACAGGACTGCTGTCCAACAATCAGCTGTAGCACTGGGATCCCAGACGAGAGGGTTTTTCATTCAGGCCCATGTCTCAATCACTTCTGATTTTCTAAAAGTAACAAAGCTGTTATTATTTCAGACAAGAGAGAAGGAGACAAGATAGTAATTTTTACAACTAAAAAGCAAAGCAACCCTTCTGGGTTCAGCTAAGTTACTAATAAAAGAAAAATATTCCAGCACATAGCCATTGCATCTCTCAAACTTCTGTTGAGCCACTAAAGTTAAGACATTTTAACAGCAGATTGAAATAGATATATGCTTTATCCTTTATGTATAATATACATAACTGAAATATTTGAAATTTTAATGTTAAGCAAGTACACTCATTGTAAATAATATTTATTATACACACAAGAGCTACATAAGGAATATTTCTGCAAAGACAATATCATCACAAATTATTAAGGGCTTCTGAAGTTGTAAACAACCATTAATTACTAGAAATACAGAATAAAGAATAAAGGAGGTTTTTCCTGATGTGTCGTACCCTTCGTCAGTCAAGTCTAGTGTGTTGTCCCTGCCCTCTATCATATACCTCACAAGATGAAAGTCCTTCAATACACCTGCTTTACTGTAGATTTTTTTCTTCGTAACTTTGGAAACAAATATTCCCCTCAGATAGTTAAAATAACAAACTAGCCTTGACAAATGAGATTTGATTGCTTCTGCTTCAGCCTGAATAACAAAAAAAACCATTATCACAAGATTATCCATACACACTGTCAACTCAGGGATGATATCTGGACCAATTTCACTACTGATGTAAGTTTATTAACTCCATATGTTATGGTAGTTTTAGATCAGAACTGAGTTTGTCCCTTAAACCTTTAATTTTCTCCTTCATGAGCTCACAATAATGATCTGGCTATGATTTAAATTATTCAGTTGTAATTTGCAAGTGAGTAGCATTTTCTCTGCATCTGCTAGTATCAGTGTAAGATTGAAATACAGTGTGTTGAAATAAATAAATAAAGTGTGCGTGCAGCTGAAATATATTTCAGTGTGCTTAAGCAGAGTTGCTTGAAAGAGCACAGAATAGTATTAAAAATGAATATAACTGCTAGCTATTGATTGACAGGATCAGCATTGCAGAAAAAAAAAAACCACACTAAATTGGATTGTTCTTCAGAAAGAAATGAAGAAATCAACACTTTCCAAACAAGAGGACACATCAAGAACAAAGGAAAATATGCTCATGTTTTCCAGAAAACGTAATTTTTTTACAAACACTGAAAAGTAAAATAAAACAAACCACACAACATAATTATTTGACCATATCCCTTTAAGTGCCCGAGGTTCGGCTACAACTTGGATTATGATCTCAAATATTCCTACCGGAGCAGCTGCCCTTCACATTCCGTGCTCGCAGTCCTCAATCATTCGTTGGAGGGGAGAGCTGCTACGAATGCAGGGAAAGGATTGAAGGTCTGGGGGTTGGATACATTTTTTATTTCTTTGCATTTTCAGTAGTCAGAAAAGAAAACCCCTCATCCATCACTTTGATAGAAGTCCACAGGGCATCCATTTATTCTATTCAGAATAGGATCCAATGAGTTCAGATCCTTATTTATGTTCTTTCAATGTTCAGACATTACATTATCTTGGCTGTTATCTGAGCATTACTATTTATTATTAGTCCACGATGGAGATCCTATTGTAATGAACTACGATACACTGACATATTTCATGTTTGCTGGTCATATTAAATTTATTGCAATTACTCTTGAAAGAGATAGTGTAATTTACTGAAATCTCATTGTGGGAAAGGAAACTCCTGCAGGAGGCTCTCACTGAATTTTCTATGAGCCTGTGCTAAGATCTTCTGTTCCAAGAATTTGAATGATTGCCAGTCAGATGAAGACTCATGCTTTACATAACAGAAAATTTTAATTAAAAAATCAGCAATAAGTTCATGATAGATTTATTTCATATCAATAGAGAGAGCATGCAGTTCTAGGGTTTTTTTCTAAGATAAGCCGAGTGTTAAAATTAAATTCCAAGAAATAAAATGAGGAAAAGGCTTTAAAATAAACCTTTCTTATGAAATAAGGCTCTCTCTTGAGATGCTTTGTTTCCAAAAAGGTGCTTTGCTTTGAGAAGTTCGGCTGGTTATTTGATATTTCAGTGGAAATTTCTGAGATTAGTTCCTATCCTAGGTCTACATCATGTCTGGTGAGCCCATCCTAAATCATTGTATTAGGTCTGCTGAGGACAGTAGGGGACCTCAGTTAAAGACCCAGTCTGAAAGCTCAAAGAAAGGAAATGGCAGGAGCAGCATCAGGAAGCAGAAGGGTTCAGTATTTGCAGTCGGCTTGAGAATTATGAGTACATCTCTCCCTCAAGGCCTGGTGCAGGCTCAAGCACTTCTCTGTGATCATGCACTGCGATCATTGTCAGCATGCTCTTGGCACAGTTTACAGGGAAGGCCCGAGAACAGTCTGTGGGTAAAGTACTTGCCACAAGTTGTTCACAGAATCACAGAACATTAGGAGTTGG
>NW_010168342.1:0-9585 GCF_000695765.1 Mesitornis unicolor
GAAGTCAAGGTAGACCACATCCACTGCTCTTGAAAACAAGAATCCTTGTTTTCACTTTAAAAAATAGCCATTAATTTGTAAAAAGAGCTGTCACTGATGAAGGATGAAGACAAGAGATGCTGCGAATATTAAAGAAGTAGCAAGACCTGAAATAGGACATAAGTATCTGGAAACAGTGCTATTCATGGTAAACTTCTCATGAGCTATTAGCTCACTTTTAGCCTCAAGTCCTCATGTTTAAGAAACTCCCCTTCACTGTTACAAAGAGTGGTAGCCTAGCTGTCCAGTTCATCTGAGGAAATTAATTTACTGCGGACTTAGGTTCAAACTGATGTTGAGGTTCCCACATGCCTTTGCATGGAGTAGAGAGCTTTCATATATCCTATCTCTGAGGAGCGATGACTATTACAGGACAAGCCAATTTATCTCTGTACAAGTTGTGTGTGTGCAGCCTATTCTAAACAACCTTGGCTTGCTGGGCAGTCACTGATGGTTTCTGGGACAAAGTAAAAGCAGCAGGGATCAGCACACATGAGCTCTGGCTATGTGTAGCAGCTCCTGATAGAACTGATGGTATATGTTGGGATATGTAACAACATGCTGTGGTTGTCCAGCATAGTTTTACTTGGTGTCATGGTTTAAGCCCACTGGGCTACTGAGCACCACAATGCCTACAAAATGGTCTAGACAAAATAAGGACTGAGAGGGCTTTTTCTCACCACTTACGGTCAAGGGCAAAAGACAGAGTCATCTTGGGGAGAAAAAACAAAACAATTTTTATTTGTTACCAGTAACATCTGAGTAGAACAGTAAGAGATACAACCAGATCGTAAAGTCAAAAGATCCTTCCCCCACCTCTCCCTTCTCTCCCAGACTCAGCTTTGTTCCTAGTTTCTTTATCTCCCCCCGCATTCCTTTGCCCAGCTGCACAGGGGGATGAGAATGAGGGCTATAGTCAGTTCATCCCATGTGATCTCTGCTGCTCTTTCCTTTTCAGGGATAAGGAGTACTACTCCCACTTTTTCTCTGCTTCCACATGACACCCTTCCCACAGGAGAAAAGTCCTTCACAAAACTCCAATGTGGGTCTGCCCAGAGCTGCAGTTCCCTCATGCACAAAATGCTTCAGCACACACTGCTCATGGAGTCATGGCCTTTTCAGGACCAGCCACCTTCTCATGTTGATCTGTGCTCCACCACTGAAACTCCACAGGCTTCAGGTGAGTCAACCTGTGCTCTCACCACAAGTTGCAGGGAGAACCTCAGCTCTGTGCATGTCCTCCTCCTCCCTCTCCTTTCTTTCTTCACCAACCTTGGTGTCTGCACAGTTGTTCTCTTCAAGGCTTTCTCCTTTCTTCACTGCAGGTCCCTTCTGATGGTTCTGAAGAGTTCCCAGCTTTCCCTTTTGGGCTAGAGCTGTTGCAGAGCTTGAGCTTAAGTTTGGGCTGGGCCAGCCCAACCCAGCCCTGCTCAGATGGGGCTGGGGCCATGCCACCCACACCCAGGGTCTTGCTGGTCAGGGCCAGGACAAGAGAGGGTGGGCCAGGGTCTGCACCCTTCTTAAATACATGAATTCCCAGGGATGTTTATTGGCTTAGCCCTGGTGAGAGGTAGGTCCAACATCGGAGCCGAGGTTGCTTCTAGTATCTTCTTACAGGGCTATCTGCATAGCCTTCCCCACTACCAAAAAAAACCCCAAACCCCTCACAGAATAACCCAATACATTTGGTTGTTATGCAGGTTTATTTTCACTGCTGGCGATAGCAATGCATGGCTCCAGGCAAAGCACATGCTTTCTTTGGGACCCAGTATAAGTAAATGACTATTCTCTTAGGCAGGTCTCTCATCCTTGTTGTTTAGGATAAGATGGCTTTTGATGAGACTGTGTGTACAACCTTTTTGAGTTCAGGATCTCATATACATTTCTTCTGTGCTGCTGGAGGCCTTATTGTGTGAAAGCATAGTCATGTTTGTAAAGCAAGAAGAGGGCAAGTCCTACCTGTCTTGAACACTTTGTGAATACCACTACTAGGACCTTGGTTCATTGGAACTCTTCCAGGTCTAAGTAGTCCCAGATGTTGTGCTTATTAAAAACTTGGGAAGAGGAAGTATGTCTCTTACTGTATTAGAAATGCTCTCCTATCACTCCTGGATGCATTCTAGCCTAACCACTATCAGAGGTGTTAACAGAACTGGATGTAAATCAGACTTCATATTCTAGCAGAATTAGCTAGGAATACATATCACTACAAAAAAAAACAAATAATAATCAGAAAATATTGTTCTCAGTATATTTACTATTTGTCTTCCTATTCCTCAGTTTATTTTCAAAGATTTTGAGGGGAGGGAGTGGCTTTTGCATGGCATTCCTTATAGAAGGCTGCAATTGAAGATCAAATAATATGTGGGCTCTTAAAGGCTGAGTTACTACTGCATTTCTTAAGTGGGCAAAAGTTGAATATTTTTGCTGAGGATTAAACATTGAAACTGCAGGCAAGCAAAGAAGGAAAGGCCATGGCCAGATTGCTTGGAGAACTGCATCACTGTTTCCATGGTTTATGATTTTATATCACAAAAAAACATGGGAAGTCCTGCTGGGTATGAAATAACAAATTGTTACAACATGTAATATGGAGTGTTTTGAGTTAGCTTAGGAAATGAAATGTAAGACAGTGCTGAACTTAATGAACTCCTGGCAATAGGGATGTAGCTTTTTCTAGATCACTTGTGCTTTGTAATGCTACAATAAGAAAAATCCATAAAACTAATAAAACCATATGCTATTTTATGTGTTTACATAGCCCAATATATAAAAATATTGGAATAGCATAATTTTGTTGCCTGCTGTTGGCTGTCTGAGCAGTAGTTAAACTATTCAAAACTGTTACATTGTGAACTGTCTAGAATATCAAAGAAATCATATTTACAATGGTTTCTGAGGCAATCTAACTAATTTTTGGAGATAAACATAGTGATTTATTGTCTGCCCTGGCTACCCGCTATGTTCAGTGCATTTCTACACTATTACATCATTTATTGAAAAACCTACACAAGCCTCATGTTAAAATGAATTATAACCACTCTGCCACCCAGAAAGCCATCCTGTAAACCCCTTCTGTTCTTTTCTTTTAAATGTATTACAAGGGAATAATAAAAAAAACAACAATGGAGTTACTCCATTAGATGAAGTGAAAAGAAACATTAAATTGAACCTAGAATTATGTTTTCAGAAAATTTGTGAAAGATCTTAATTTTTAATCTAAGAATAAATACTTTTAAGATAGTTTCAATAGTTCAATAGTTTTAATATTTTTTCATAAGTAATTGTAAAAATAAATGTTAAAAGAATGTAAGGTGAAAGAAATCTAACTAAACTTGTCATGTATTGAAAACACAAATTCTTTAGAATATTATTTATAAAATAAGTTCTTAATAGTTTTTTCTATCATAAACACAAACAACTTGAAATCTTATTCATTTTTCAGAGAGGGAGACTTGGCATTTTACCTGCCTGATAATATTCTTTTCATTAGGACAAACAGAGACAGGTACCATTGTAGTCTTTCAGACTAAAGTTGATGAATGAAGGAGATTGCACACTTCTTGAAAGACAGAAATAACTCTGAAAATACATTTTTGCAAGAAAGTAATATACTGTGCAATTTCAGAATCAATGTATCTCTGGTTGCAATTTTGAAGACCTCTATGCTGCTGCAAAAAAAATAATTAAAACAGTAGAGGAAATGTTAAAAGAAGATTTCTTTTTTATTCTTGTTAAGACTGGAGACTGGAGGAGATTTAAATGACACGAATTGCTATATCAGCTTGACAAGATCCTCCTAGCATATAAATACCTATAGAAATAAATCCTAGGTGTTTTCCTGGGAAGATGCAGTAGAACTAGGAAATGCATGAAAAAGAACGGAAGGGATGAAGACAAAACAGACTAGGTTTTAGTGACACAAAGAAGGCTTAGACAAAGCTATGGAAGACAGGAATATTTGTCAGTACAAAACAGAACAATATGGATGCAATCCCAGTAAATGAAGTTCAAATCACTGATTAATAGAAGAGTATACCCAAGTAAATATGACAATTTATATGCGTTTTTTCATCTATTCAGCCATTTTGTCTGTACTAGTATAACAATCCAGAATAGGACACTGATCTATACTGAGATTTTATCTGAGAAAGAGTATTAGGTATAAATTTTATGACCTTCAACTATATTTTCTGGAGAAGTGAGCATGCCTCATGAGTATGTGGGAAATTCCTTGTATATAGCTCCACTGCTTATGGGAAAAAGAGTTGTCTATCTCCATGCATTTTTCAACTCTTTTAGTTTAATCTAGTAGTATGTGCTCCAAATATCCATGGATTTGTTTCTTCAAGGAGAACTGAAATGCCTGGGCAATGCACACTCAGTACCTAGGCAATGTTTCTAAGTAGCATTTCTTTTCATTCTTTTCTCAGACTCTTAGCTAGAAATCAGTATATTCAGAAGATCTCTTGTGGCCATAATGTCAGAGGGGAAGTTTTCTCATACCCCAGTTTTCTTATGGCAGATGCTGATCATGGAATAATAGAACGATTTTGATTGGAAAAGACCTTTAAGATCATTGAGTCCAATCATCAAAGCAGCCCTAAATCTGACACTAGATCATGTCCTGAATCATGACATCTACTCGTCTTTTAAACATCTCCAGTGATGGTGAATCAACCACCTCCCTGGGCAGCCTGTTCCAATGCTTGAAAACCCTTTCAGTAAAGAAATTCCTCCTAATGTCCAACCTAAGCCTCCCCTGTGTAACTTGAAGCCATTACCCCTTGTCTTATCACTAGCTATGAGGGAGAAGAGACTGACCCCCACCTCACTACAGCCTCCTTTCAGGTAGCTGTAGAGGGTGATAATGTCTCTCCTCAGTCTCCTCTTCTCCAGACTAATAAACCCCAGGTCCCTCAGCTGCTCCTCATAAGACTTGTGCTGTAAACTTTTCACCAGCTTTGTTGCCTTTCTTGTTGCCTTTGTTGCCCTTCTCCAGCATCTCAATGTCCTTCTTGAAGTGAGAGGACCAAAACTGAACCCAGCATGTGAAGGGCAGCCTCACCAGGGCCAAGTACAGGGGAAGGATCACTTCCCTGCTCCTGCTGGCCACACTGTTTCTGATGCAGGCCAGGATGCCATTGGCCTTCTTGGACACCTGGACACACTGCTGGCTCATATTCAGCCAGCTGTTGACCAATAGCCCCAGGTTCTTCTCTTCTAGGCTGCTCTCCAGTCACCACTCTCCAAGCCTTAGCCAAGGCTAAGGTGTATTTTTACAGCAGTCAATGAATGCTTAAAGTGAGGAGAAAGAACCAAGATCCCTGTGTCAGTAATTTACCAGAATTTCCTGTAAAAGAGAAGGGAGAAACAGAGCAAGGACTTGCTTGTGCTCAAAGAAAATAAATAAATTTTTAAAAAGACGGAAAATAAAATGGTCAGAAAGAAGTAATAAAAGTGAGAAGCTTATTCAAGAGTGAATCTGGAACTGTTATTCAATATTCACTTTTGCCCTCTGTACCTTGGTTCAGCACTGTAGCTCTTCAGCTTTTACAGTCTGTGCTCAGCCTGGCAGCTCCAGCTCAGTTCAATGCTTCTGTCTGCAGGCATTCACTGTGTTTCCCATATCTCTCTATGTGGTTACTTGCCAGCTGAGTTTTGCTAGAGTGCAGCCTGCTTTTATTCTTTTCTGAGCACTGCCTGTGGCTGAAAAGGAGTTAATTTAATTTGTTTATTTATTACTACTAGAAGGCAGTAGAATTAAAGATGAGTCAAAACAAACCACAAAGCTTTGACTCCTGTTAGGTGGAAATCAACTCTGTCTAGCTCTCTATCTAATCCCTACATTAAGGTCAAATGAACCTCTGCATCTAAGTCCTTCTGAGCTTCACTCGTGGGAGGTTAGCTCCATCTCTAATAAAATAAGCTCTTTTTTTATATACACTAAAGAAATATAATGCCCTTTAATAGGGAAGCAATATCATATTAAAAGATACACTTGCTTGTCAGACATTTTTTCCTAATGGTACAGAATAGGCTGCTGTGATTACTGAAGAAATCCAGTTTCATGTGCTGTAAGTGCAACCAGTAGACATTCTGAAATAGAATATGCTCAATAGGGCGGTCGCGGTGCACTGCATTTCTCTTGTGCCACAGTGTAACAGTGTATATTATCAACAGGCTTAGTGATTTCCTTTGAGCAGACATTCCTTTGAGCTTTCATCACTCTCATTCTTTTAACAACAACAACAACAAATGTCCTCCTGCTGCCACAGAATACCTTAGACAAAGAAGATGGCCCTGTATTCTTCATGCACTGCAGAGTTATATTAACAGAAGAACCAATTCCTACCACCATGGCACTTTTAAGAACTTATTAAATTATAGCAATAACTTTCTGTTAGCCATGCTCCTGATCCCGTTTGGGTTTAAAGTTATGGCTCATTATGTTTAGCATCTGCGTTACTCACACTGTTTTCTCATTATGAATAAATCAATAAATCAATTAAGGGCAGTGAGATTTGCATAGGCTTGTAGTAGAGAAATTAAAGATTATTTTAGTTAACTCATGATGCAACAAGTAAATGTTTTCCTACTACAGGCCTATTTAGAAAAGAGAGAAATTGACAGAGTCAGGATATGAAAAATAAGACATCTCGCTGAATGAGGGAAGAGTATGGCATGCATCTGAATTAGACTTCCAGTCTACCTGTAGGCTTGAAGTAAATATGCTTAGGAGTAGGGATTCTGGGATGACTAACCCTGTCCTAAATCCATGTTGCTTTCAGCATCTGAATGGATGAGAAAGTATGTGAAGAATATGATCTTCCCTACCTATATAGATGACAGTGATTACCCTCACATTTGGAGAAAACTGATCATGATAACAGGCTACATCAAAACATAACATATTCATTCACTTAGTAAATTCCAATCCAACTCTGTAACTCACACCAAAAGAATTGCACTGGACATTACTTCAACTTTGCACCAGCTCTTGGAGGATTTTGGCTGTTGTAGGGATAAAATGCCTTTGCTTCTAGATACCTGAGTGGAATTTCCTGGATAAAGTGGGTGTTTGTGGCTGGAGGGTGATCACTGCCATCTTCTAGTGTGAATTCATAGATCATACAAACAATGGGATTCTGTGTAATATTTATTGCAAAAAGAATATATGTAGTGCTTAAGGATCCATAAAGAAAAAATATTTGACAAGGCTGAAAAAGACCCCAAGTATATTTGAGCATCTTCATAATTCTATTTCAAGTTGGAAATAAAGAAAAAGGCATAACCTGAAACACTGGGCAAGAGAATGAATAGATTAGTTTCTTATATACTAGTATGCCAACTTCCATTTCTTCATTTTGCAAATATGAACAAGGAAGAAAGCAGACAAGAATATGAGAAAATTATTCAAACAATATAAAATTCCATCTAATTTCATAAATAAAAATCATGAACTTAGCAGAAAGTATGGCAAGTACCTGGCAAGTATCACATTTCTCAAAAGAAGTGTGACAGTAGAGGAGAAAGTGCAGTAAAGTTGAAAGCTTTTTGCTACAATAGAACAAAACTGGAAAAATGTAAAAATAAATAGGTATGTTAATTATTATTTTAATATAAGTAAAAATGCAGCATATTTAGGTCCCAAACCAAGCAAGAAATCCTTTGCATCAGTTCTGATACTGTCTTTGTTGCTGCCGAGTTCTCAGGATTATCCTGGCTTCTGCAGATGCCTATGTGATGGTAGAGAGCTGGAGCAATTTCAGTAAGAATTCTTGTATATAGCAGCTTTTCAGGAATACAAAATTCTCCTGAAATTATAGTTTGTAGATTGTTTCTGCCTGCTTATCTTCCTCTCCACCTGACAGAGAACATTGTTGGTTGTTTTTTTTGTCCCCCCTGACATTCATTTACCATATCAAAGAAACACACAGTTTCAGGGACATTTTTAACATTTGTAAAATGAAATTCTGTTTGAAATCCACATATGAAAATACGAGAAGTATTTCATTAAAAACCCTGACATTCAAAACTCAACAGTCCCCTGAGAGCTTTCTGTACTGTCGTTGTCACTTTTTCCCTTTGCTCAGGTGAGATTGTGCTGCCTTGAAATCCAGAAGATCAAAACATCTTCTGACCTCAGGTAGTTCTTGCGGTTTTGAATTATGAAAACAACTACAGCTGCCTTAGAGACTTCCACATTGCATCTAGTTTCAGTTGTAAATTTAGTAGAACGGTAGGGAAGGGGAGGGTGGAGGAGGGAAAAGCACTCTTGGGAAGAAGGGAGGCTGTGTATGAGGTTCCAAGTGCTAATTTTTCCTCTTGAATAAACTAATACATCTAATAACCTGTGAAAGCTTACCCTAATGCTAAACTTTTCTGTTTTTTCTTTATTTAAAATATATTGTATTTTGATGTTCTTAACAGAATGGATGAGAAAGTGAGATATCTAAATTCTGTTCCTCCAATTCTCTTTTCCATTCATAAACCAGAAATTAAGTGTTTTGATGTTGGCTTTTTAGTGTCTAGAAATGTTCATTCTACAATTTCCCTTAGGTTAAGAGCTACTTCCCAATTCCTAATCTAATAAATTGCATGTTTTTATCTAAGAAAACAATCACAAAAACAACCAAAAACAAATCCCAAGACATTTCACACAACTGAGTGACTAACATGATTTCATTTGGAAATATTTTTTTTAGTAATATGACTGATATGCAAGGATATGACTTTTTATTTTTTTTATTCCAAACCAAAGCAAAAGTAAAGAATTAAAAGCAAAGGAAATTTTGCCCATTACATCTGGTTTTGCTAGACGTTTTAGTCTTTTATCAATGACAATCTGTTTCTCTAAAATATGTTAGTGTTTTGCATATTCTTTTGATGCCAACCTTTGTATTCCACAAAACATGACAAGTTTCTCTAGTAAAACAGATACTCTGCAAACTTCATTTATTGTCATAAATATTTTGTGTAAGACTGAAATCCTTCATATGTAAAATCCCTTCATTTTCATGTTTATTTTACTTTCCATCTTTTAGTGCTAACTTTTATTCAAGACTAAATTTTGACCATGTAACCAAAAATTGAAGAGAACTGGATTTTTGGTTGTTCTGCTTCTTCTATTTATCCACCTTAAGACTTTTAATCCAGGCTCTCAGGCTCTCTTTGGGAAAAAAAAATCTTTTTACACATTTTCGGCAGAATTTGTCTTTCTTGTTGAAGAATTGTTCAGTCATAGGGCTTGCATTAAAAGGTTCATTTGTATATTTCTGCTATTAATCAAGAACAAAATCTCTCACAGGGAAGTGTCAAAAGAGATGTGATTTGTTTTTAGAACAAGTGTACACCTTCGCCTTTTGAGTTTGAAATGTGCTCTAGAAAGAAAATCTTTAACAACCCAATTCAAATAATTCAACCAGAGGAAACATAAAACCACTTTTTTCATTACAGCTTCCTTCAGAAATGGGTGGGTAAGGTGTGGCCCGAAATTTAGCTGCTATGTGATGCTATTGCTCTAGTAATACTAGAATGACTGTG
>NW_010168343.1:0-3952 GCF_000695765.1 Mesitornis unicolor
CAGCTGCAGGGCAGGGGGTTGGGACCCCTGGCAAGGTCAAGTCCCCTCCTCAGGAAGAGCTGTTTCACCCCAGCCTTCAGAGGAAGCAGTTATCCTTGGTCTGGCCAGCTTGCAACTCAGAGACAGGAATACCTGCCAGTCCTTCCACTTCTGCTGGGCACTCACGTACCAACCCAGCCCCTGCTTCCCAGCCCACTCCTTACCCGGCCGCTCTTGAAAGCCTCACTGTTTTCACCCAGAGCCAGTTCTGCAGACGCCCGGGTGAAATCCGCCAGCCCCGCAATGGGCAAGTACTCCTTGTCCATCTTCTTGGATGCTATCATGGCCTCCGCCTGCGAAGGAGGACACACATTCAGCAAGGAAGGCATGGCTGTGGACAGGATGGTAGACAGCTCAAGGTCACTTCTCTTCACATTTACTCCCATCAAAAAGGGCAGAAGTACACATTTGAAATGTCACTCTGCTTTTACCATGGGACGTGGTCCCTCGGAGCCACCAGAGCCCTCAGTGCCAGCATCAGTACAGCAGAGCCATAAAACCTGGTACCAGAGGAGACCACCACCACCTCCAGCCTGTCACAAGTCAGTGCTGCTGCACAAGGACATGTGTTTCTTCCCCCAAGCAGAAACTGCCCTGCAGGAAGGTGAGACTGGACTGTTACTGAAATGCAGAGATTGTCTCTTCATAGGGAGACATCCCAAAACCAGGTCAGTCAGCACGCCCTTTGCAGGCTTTGCCCTCGTCATGCTGGGAATGTTATTGAACTAGATGGAGCAGATTAAAAAAACAAACTCCAGAAACCCCAGCCAGTTTTGAAAGCAGCCTGTCAGAAAGCTAGCTCACTCAACCCTTAAACGTGGTTCCCCCCCAGCTCTGCTAATCGCTACTTCTTTCAAGCAGATCCTGCATCAGAAACCAGTCCAGGTCCCTACCTAACCCAGTGGAAGCAAGAACAGCAGACAAGGAGCCATGCTCAGGAAAAATACAGTGATGGAGACATCTGAAGCACTCTGAGACCCCCATCTGATCCCAGAGCGCTGGGACAGAGCCTGGCAGCACTCACATACCAGGAAACCATTCCTGTGACACTGCAGATGCTGTGACCCAGCTGCACTATGTGCTGACACATGGGAAGCAAGGGCAAGGGATGGCTTTAAACCCCACACTGATGGGAAACATGGACAACACGTCCTCCCTGTGCCAAGGAGACCAGCCAGTCAACGTGCGTGTCAGCTGCCAGCTACTGAACAGCCTGTTTCCACACTTACAGCCCTGAAAGGCTCCGTAATCCCCTCAAGGGCAGTGTCCACATCCAGCTTCCTGGGCTGGAGTTTTAGACTGGCTTATGGAGAAACTGGTAACAAGGGCTCAGCAGAATTTCTAAGACTAATCCATTAAGGGGACAATGTCAGCTCTTTCCTCCCATGTGGGCTGGCCCAAGGAACATCACCCTGTACGAGAAACACCTTGAAGTTCAGAGCACGGCTGGGTTGGAGGGCTCATGGAAGTCAGCACTGAACTGGGTTTACCCAGCTGGGAACAGGACCCATATTCCCTGTTTTATCCCCTACTACTTAACAGCCACCTCTGTTGTGTCTCAAAAGCATTCGTGCTGCTAAGTAAGACATCCAGAAACACCATCCTGCTCTGGTAGAGACAAAGCTTATTCTAAGGACCACCAGACAAACCCTGCCTAGAGACCATACCCCTCCCCGACCCCCCAGGGCACCTGGATCCAGCCCTGTCCAGCAACCAGCAGCAGGCTCACCTTGCGAACACAGTTCAGGACGTATGGCTTCCCGTTGTCATCCCGGTACGCCCCCACGCCCAGGTTCATCTTCTTGGAGTTGGTGTCACGTTTGAAAGCTTCTGTCACCCCCAGGATGGGGTCGGGGGGACCCATCTCCACGTGGGACCACCATGAGCTGAGGGGGGAAAAAAAAGAAGCCAAGAATTAGGCTTGAGAACCAGGCAGGGACGTGTACCCGTGGCCAGAGAGAAAACCTCAAGGGAAATCTTGTCTTTAAACCACTGGAGAGGTACAAACAGCGGTAAGAGAATTATCCAGGGGTTAAAAACCCAGCTCCTTTATGCTCCATGATCTGGAGCTGCATTTTACATTACAGAATGGATAGAGAGCCTCAGTTTGCTGTGGCTAAAGACGCACTGCAAGTCAATGATGCACAGAAATGGCCTTGCTTGCCGACACCAGAAAGACCCCAGGAAACAGAAGCCTTAAACTCCCATGCTCCGGCCAAGTGCCGTCTCTCACAGCCTCCAGGATCGCACAGAGGAGTCCCCTCCAGGGAACCTCGGCCAGGCTCAGGCAATCGCATGAACACAGAGCCTCTTCCAGACTCCTGGAAGGGCTCTTGTGCATGAAAACTCATCCGCTTTTCCCACAACATTGGCTGACCCAACGAAGATATTTCCCTTCCCTGCCCTACAATCTCTGCCTTGCTAGAAGAGGGATGTCGTAGCCAAATGCTGTTTTTCCAGAAAACACAGAGGACACTTTCTCTGTGACAAGCATCAAGCTCCAACGCGAGGGCCCCTTCCCCTGCAGTCAGGCACAAAACCTCCCTGCGCCAGGAGGAGCTTTGCACCCCTCTGCCCAGCAACCACTCCACAAGCCACCTGCCTCTGCGCTGCTGGCAGGACATCCTGAAGACGGAGGAGCTCTTAATGTCAAGGGCAGACCAGATCACACTATAAAAAGCAATCTGTTATTCTCCCTTTGGCCACAGCCTCTGCCCAGTCCCACCTCCAGGCACTGCAGCCTTGTAGACAGTGGTGGTGGTTTTTAACCTGTCTGGCAGAGGGCTGCAGCTGTAACAGCCCCTTCCTGAGGGCAGGTTTATAAAAGACGACGGCTGCAGGCAGCTCTGAGCATCCCAGACACAGCATCTCACAGGCGCTCGCTGCAGCAGGAGGCAGATTGGGTTTATCTCCTCTTCGGTGGGATTCAGTCTTGATTGCTACAGGAGAAACACAAAGCAAGATAGTGGCAGCTTTACAAAGCTTTGCAGCCCGGGAAAGGCCACCTCAGCGAGGGTAACAGTTTTCCCAAGTCAGGAATGCTGTCCTGGGGCTGGATCCTGCCCCAGGCAATGCAGACAGCCTGGAGCCACCCCCAGGCCAGCCAGACCTCCTGGAGTGCTCGCTGTGAGCTCAGATACAGCACATCTGAAGGCAGCAGTGCCAGGCAAGTTCAGGAAGCTCTAACACTAACTGCAGATTAGCAGAACTCACAAAATCATCTTCCCCTCCACTCTGCCCCGGTTTCAGGTCCATTTAGACCCAATTTAGTTTCTACATACACATACTTTGCGTTAGCACGTGTATGCAGACTGCATCTCATCAGAGCCCTGAACACCATCTGCCCTCTTCAGACTTAGCTGCTCTTCCCATTGGTACAATATTTCCAAAGAAAAATCCTCCGTTTCTTCTCTTGACAGGCTCTGTGGAAAAAAAGGGCAGCAAACACTTTTGAGGCAGAGCCACCTCGGGTAGTTTAAAAAGAGAAAATGGGCTTAGCATTTTCCAGACCACTAACAAGTCTTAATTACCTCTCTGGTTCAATACAGGATCAACTTAGAAGAGGATGAGTCAGTCAGGACAGCACCACCACCCTGCAGAGGGACTGGGGCTGCAGCTGGTGGGGAGGGAGCAACTGGGGGCACCAATCTGAGGGGGGGCAAAAACCCAGTATGGGTTCAGGCAGGATGCAAGGCTGCTCCAGGAAAACTCTCCCGAAGCCTCACCAGCCATAAAGGGGCTGGGGAAGAAAGAAACGTGCTCTGCACAGGAGCACAGCCTCTGCGGTTTACCTGGTCTAGGGTTATTTTGGTGTCGAGGGCTGCAGGAGCCTGGCCGTCAATTTTAAAGAGCTGCTGCTTGTGAGATGGTGCCAGCGCCTTCCCTGTGCTGGGCTTTGCAGCAAGCAGCTTAG
>NW_010168344.1:0-1173 GCF_000695765.1 Mesitornis unicolor
CCGTTCTGCCCCGCCGCCCCCGTTCTGCCCCGCCGCCCTACTCGTGGTGGGGACGGGGCTGATGGGTGACAGCACGGATGCTGCCACCCCTGAGTGGTGCATCTGTTTCCCCCAGAGCTGTCGGAAGGCCGCTGTTCGAGAGTTCTTCCTCTTTGCAGGTATTGGAATAGGCAGTAGTTTAGCTTTTCTGTAGTAGTTTAGAGATGTTACTGCCCCCCACGCCAAGGGGCTGGGGCTGTAAGATGAAAAGATGCAGAGCTAAATGAAAGTGCATGAGCTTCAAGGTCTTCTTGAGAGACTTAAAACTAGTTGCAAGGTTTGAAGGTCTTATGCTGGAGTCATATGGAGTATAAGAATAAAACCCTGTGCATGCTGGAAGCTCTGAAACTGTGTTCTTCTCTTGAGGAAGTTTATCTGTTAGCAGGAATCGTTGAATTTTTTTTATTCTTGGAGCTGTTGTAGTGTTACAGATGTCTTCTGTAACTGCTTTTCACTTTATAATCAAAGCCTGAATTGCTTATTAGTTGTGTGCTTGCCAGGAGGTGGAGTTAAGCAGTAAATACCTTCAGTAAGGATAAATTTTGGTGGAAATTTCATTAA
Organism: Mesitornis unicolor; assembly: GCF_000695765.1. Lineage (NCBI taxonomy): Eukaryota > Metazoa > Chordata > Aves > Mesitornithiformes > Mesitornithidae > Mesitornis > Mesitornis unicolor. Next base: position 601 of record NW_010168344.1, read on the forward strand.
CAGTTCTGTCCTTGCTGACAATTCAGAGCTTTGCCCAAGCACAGGTGTCTCTTGTGGCTGTTAATAACATCTTACTAAGACCTATAGTGACAGGACAAGGGACAATAGTTTTAAACTGAAAGGGGGTAGATTTAGCTTGGACAGAGCTAATTTATTATGATTGGGGTGGTGAGTCACTGGCACAGGTTGCTCAGGGATGTTGTGGATGGCCCATCACTGGGCCAGGGGAGTTGGACTAGATGATCTTTAAAGGTCAATTCGAACCAAAACTGTTCAATAGATAAGTTTTCTTTGTGCCAACTTGCTCAAAAATTATTTTCTTGTTCTTGCTTAGTAGCTTCTATTGTGGTCCTGCTTCCCTCTGAATAAGTAACACACAAATTGCTGAGCTTATATTATGTCTTTTTTTTCAGTAGAAAAATAATGGAAGGAAAAACGCCATCTTCAAGTCATGTCAGTGTAAGTCTTCCTACAATTTGCAACAATTTCCTTTGAGGCTATGGGTATCCCAGGGTGATGTGTTTGCATAACTAAATTCATTCTCCAGTGGTCCAGCTTTTGTTTTGTGAGCAC
>NW_010168344.1:1204-42447 GCF_000695765.1 Mesitornis unicolor
AAGCAGTTTATTCTGGGAGCAATCATGTCTGCTGTTGGACATGTATTAATACGTGATGGACTTAACATTTCATTTCACATGAACAGCATGTTTTCAAGGATACGTTAAGAACTAAGCTAACATCTAAAATATTAAGTATAATGCATAAGTAAGTAAAGCAGCTGCATAACTGCATAATATTTAGTTATCTGCAGAGATGTATTCAGACGCTACTAATGCTAGCGTTTAATTTTTCTAAAACATCGCTATTAGTAGTGGTTTCCATTTGTTTTCTGGTGAAAAGAAATTGTAGGCACAGCAACTGGTTTGGTATGGTAAGGTCTGGACTGCCTAGTGTTTTTGAAATAAGCTGTTTCCATCACCTTATTTATGTACTTCCTCTGACGCTTGCTCCTACAGGTGGGAACCTTCAGAAAAGTACTGCTGGTTTAGATGAGGAGTCCACTAAGTGCGTATGCACACGTATGTGTTGAGTTAGTCACTTTCTATTAGGAAAAAGCTGAGGCAACTGCCTAGGTTGCACTTACCATAGGTACAGACCTCTGTTGGTTGCCTCTTGACTTTGTGCATGTTCCCTAAGTTTACTGTGAGCACTGCAAACCAACATCTTCTTAATGAGTGCAAGCATTTGGAAGATACTGTACAGTGGTGTGAAAATTTTGCTGATGAATGTGTCTTGTGCTTTTTATCCCTTTCTGTCTGTCTGTCTCCTGTTTTCTGTCTGACCTTAGCTGTTCTCAGTGTTATCTGTTACATTATTATAGAAGTTATCTGAACCTCTGTAACTTTAAAAGCATGTCAGAATTTTAGATGAATATGTATTCTTAGGAAGCTCATAACAGACACCACTAGTCAGGCAGCAGGTGGAGTTCTGAAGTAAGAAATTTGTCCCTGGCCATTAAGGTGCAGATCAGAGGAATACATTCTGACTGATTGTCCTAGATTTGCTGGGATGGAATCATAGACTCAGTTTTATGTTCAGGAAAGCTCCACTTTTGAGAAGACTACAGCAGTTGATAAGACACTTTAGTTTTGGGCCAGCACTGGTATAGCCATAGTGATCAAGGCATTTAGCTGTGTGAGTTAGCTGGGTGCAGAAGCTAGGAGGAGCAAAAGCCAGGGCAGATGACCTAAGCTGGTCAACAGAATTATTCCATACCTTAAATGTTGTGCTCACTGTAAATTGGTGAGTTTTCTGGGGATGGCTCTTTTACCTCAGTGGTCATCATCTCTGGAGAGTCTAGCCCACTGTTCTGCTCCCGAGGTGTACTCCCCTGTTTGTTGTGACTGTTGTGCCCTTGCTGGAGCTGTGTTGTTCACAGTGTTTGTTATCTAGCATTCCCTGCTGAGAGCACACAGCTCATGACCACTATATGGGCTGCATAGAACTTAGTGTATTTTAGTTCAATACTGGTATTACTATTAGTTTCTTCTTATTTTATTAAATCTGTTTTTATTTCAAGCCATGGGTCTCCTTTCCTTTTCCTGATTCCCCTCCTTGGATAGGGAGGGGTTATCGGGTGATAGAACAACTGCCTCAACAAAGACACTGGCAAAACATATTTATAGACCACTTCTCAAAAAAACGAATCAAGCAATCTAATTACAGACATTCTTGAATAAGAAAATGTCTATTTCAGTCCTTAAATGTTGGCTGAAAGGTAAGGAAGATACTTGTGTTATAATTTGTTGCCTGTGCATAGTGTTTACATCCTTATGATTTGAGGAATCTTTTAGTGAAGGCAGTGTTAGTACAGTGTTTGACCAGCAAAAGCAGTTTAAGGTACTGTATAGAAATTCAGGTCTAATTACTAAAAGAAAAAAAAATAAAAAAAGGCGTGAAGAGTGGAATAAGAGCACTTACAATTCAAACTGAAAAATTGAAGGGTTATCTCATAGTACAGTATGCTTCAGTTACGTCTGAAGGACTACCTACAGAGCTAATGAATGTGGTTTCTGTGTTAATAATTAAGTTGTCAGTGTTGCTGTTCTAGAGTCCTTGCTTACAATTTCATGTTACAAGGTAGAGCATCCAGCAGCTTTCAAATTAAGTTCATAATACAGGACAGTAGTCATCATATGGAGTAGCTTCAGCTTTTTCTTGGTTGAGATAGACTCAGTTGTCTGAAAGATGGAAATGTTGCATTCCCTCTCTGATACATTCTACTCTGGTCGTATTTACAGAGTAAGGTTTTGCTTCTCAGGATACCTGGAGAAATGGCAAGGCTTGCACTTTCATGCTTTCAGTTGATATTTCAACTGATTTAATTAACTGATAGGAAATGTCACTCTCTTTCCTTGTCTTGATGAACTGGTAGGAACATAGTTTGACCATTTTTGTTTTGAATTTCAAGGAATGAATATTATTTCCTACATATTTTTTCTGAATTGGTAGATTCTACATATTATGAACTGCTTTATCTTTCAGTAATTACTTTTGAAATGCTGTTTCCTTTTTTGTGGAGGTTGGCAGTGACAATAACTGATATAATGTTGGTTACATTAAAGTGTATTGATGCAAAATTTTTGTACCAGTGTACATGCTGTTCTAAGATGTAATTGCTCTTCACCTTGAATTTTTTTTTTTGAGAGAGCAAACCTGGTCTGACATTGATCATGACATTCAGCTATTTTGTTTTCCCTTTATCATTCTCTGAGATGATTAAACTAGAGTATTAAAAAAAAATATGGAGGGAGCTAAGAAAGCTGTAAGTGCCAGTAGATTGGTTCTTACCTTTTAGGCACATGTTTGAAGTTGTTGTAAAATTAATGAAATAAGATATTTTTCTTGCTTTTTAAGACAGTTCATATGTTAAAACTAGCTCCTCATGTGGTAACCCAGGATCAAGCATCAATGAGGAATACATTTAGATTAAACTTACATGTCAGTGCTTCCCTTGCAACTTTATTTTACCTGACACTTAAGGAAACTTTGTACATAGCAGTGGGTCAGCTCATAGCACCAGAGGATTATTTAGTTTTACTATGTGTGTAACATCATCTATTTTCAGTTTCGTATACCCAAGAAGAAAGCAAACACCAAGTCAGAGGATGTCCAAGTTCAGTCCCCTTTGGCAAGGCTCCCAGACTCCCACCATTGGGACTACCCTTTAAAAGAGGTAAAGAGAAATTCTTCAGAGTGTAAAGTGCATAGGAGAATGTTATATGGGTTTTTTGGTTCTGTTTCTGAGGTTGGATTTTTGCAACACTGAGTGCTGTCTTGTGACCAATATCTGACCCGAACTGTCTTGGAAAGAGACAAATGTGTAGGTCTAAAATCTGCCTGCAAGCATATAGTTACAGAAATGAAAGCCTCTCTGCTGTATTGCCAGCCTATATCTTTAAAAAGCAGAGTTGTTCTTCAGGTGTAGTTTGAAAATATCTTGAAAATCACTAATTTAAAGGGAAGTCTTTTTTTTTTAATTGTCTTCCGATTCCTGAACTTTTAGGTTATATTCAAGTCACTTACCAAACTTTTCGTTATGATATGGAAATAATTTTTACCTTGAGTTTCCAATTAGTTGTTTCTTGTATCCAAGAGCTTAAACTTTAAGAGAATATACTCAGTAGTGTATGACTTTTGGTAGAATTTTAGGTGCTAAAACAGAAGTAACTGATTTGTGTATTAAGACCAAAAGACTGTAAGAGTACTTATATGGCATTTATCATAAATGACTGTCTTGATCATCTCGGTTACATATAGAAGTAAATATTTTCTTCAATAAATCTGTTCCAAATTCAGCAAGCATTTTTAAAATGCCAAGTTTTAGAAATGTATTTTGCTACTCTTGACTCTTTCAGCTCAGCATTGAGTTTGTTGCTGGTTTTAGTGCTTTCAGAATCATGGGGCTGGACATACAGGCTCTTGTGCAGAGGAGTTTTGAAAACCTAATGAGGAAAGTTAGGATTCTTTTGATTTACAGTAGTGGTGATAATGTGACTTGAGTCTCTTGGTAGGCCTGGTCATTTGAGCGTGCTGCAATTCAGACTCATTGTGTGATTGTGTTCTGTTTTAAGTGAAGAGCATCCAGTGACAGTAAGGTTTTGAAGTTGGAAGCTATGTCTCCTGTGGTTACAAGCAGCAGCCTCTTAGGCAGAGCCAGGCAGTATTTGTATGGAATTCTTCCTGTCTTTCTCTCTGCCTCTATAAAAACAGTAATTAGACTTGGTGAATTGAAATATATTTTTAAAAAATTCTTTATTTCCTGTATATTGTCTGATTTTTCCATTTCTTCTTTTTCTTGCCTATGTCCTTGTATTTCGGACTTCTCCATGTGGTAAAGGATTTTGTATGCTTAAAACAATGATTAGCCTTTATAGTCTACTTTAAAAGAAAAGATTGCTCATGAAGGTATCACAATTAAAAGACACATTACTGGTTTATCCATACGACGGTCTGTCTGGGTTGTATCTAGTATTGTCAGTTTGTTCCATGTTGTTTGAGAAATTTTGTGCAGCGTTCAGTGATTTGGGCATATCTGTCTCTGACATGCTTGAAGACTAGTGCTATGAGGTGAACTAGATGATGTTCGAAGGCAGAAGGAGGGGAGAGCACCTTCAAGGCAATTTCTTGCTGCCAGCTGTTTTAATAATGAGGGTATTTTCCATTACAGAGTTGACCTCTGTGGTAGGAAAAAGATTGATTTAGGATGCACTTTCAGACTTCACTTACGTATGTAAAATATGTGTGGGCATGATTTTTTTTCAGATGCCCTTTTATTCCATGCTTGAACAGAAGATAAGTTTGTATGCTTTCAGCATGACTGGCATAATTCTTAAACATCTGTTTGGTTTATTAACTTTTACATTAAAAAAAGTGAGGAGAGATGAGGAGAAAGTAATGGCAGAAGGAGATACTGTGATTTCTGCAGTTCTAGAAACCTAAGTTTTAGTGAGGCTTAATTTGTTTAATTTTAAAATAAAAGTGCATACAGGTAAGGTAAGAGAATTCGGAAAAAATGAAATCTTGCTGTTGTGGATTTTGCCACCTGAGTACCAAACCTTCAAATTCCTTTTTCCTTTTCAAATTTTCTATCTTTAACTAAATTATATTTCACTTAACCTCTCTTTTACCTTAAATATATCTTGTGTATTTGTAATTATGTAAAACAGGCCTAATGTTTAAGTCCGTGTTTGGAATAGTCCCCCTTTAAATAGGGAAATAATTGAATTGTCCTGTATTGTAAAATTTCTTTAGGAGAAAAAATTTCCATTCAAGATCAGGTGGCTCATAGGTGCTTTAAATCAAGCAAATTAATTTTTGTTAAATTGTTGTCCATACTATTTGTGGTTCTAATTTATTTGATCAGTTGCATTGTTTCAATGTCTGGCATTGTTCCCTTTTTCTAGTATCATATCCTTTATGACATATTTATGTCTGTTGGAACCTGCTAATTTTATTTGTTTTATTTCAGTGGAAAGTAAGTGCCAACCACAGAGAGCCTTCCACAAAAGGAAAAAGACAAAAGGACTGCAGCAGACACAGCTGTAATGATGAAGAATCAGTTGGGTAAGAAGTCATCTCAAAATAAGTTCTCCGTGTATTCAGAGTTTTGTAATCTTTCTTGAAGACTGGTATTTCTGATCTCTAGCAAATTATTTGTGTCACGCAGAGATGATTTTCAAGGTGTTAGCCCACCCTCAGAGAACCATGTTTCTGTGGTTTAAGGGCATTGTGAATTATGAAGCAAATGTCACTCTTCAACACAACAGAAGATTGTGACATCAGAATGGGAGACAATACTTACAAGAGGAATTACTGCTTGTTGACCTACTTGGAATTTTGAAAGGTGTTCATTACTCTCTAAGTGTAAATTATCATTCTAGTCCTAGATATTTTACATATTTAAGAAGTTTCCTAGGTTATCTATTTTGCTTTCCACTTTTTGCTCTATAGTCCACAATGATTAAGCTGGCTTTATCAACTCTTAAAAACAACAAAAAAACCTCAAGCAATATGATTATTAGTAGAAAAAGCAGTATAAAAGCTAGAGGTTTTTAACCTGTGTTATAGTCAAGACACCTAAGTGAGTAAATAAGACTGTCGATGTGCCACTTCTTTATGCTCTGTTGCCAAGAGCACGTATCTTGGTTTCTTTGTGATAATGAAAAATTATTTAAAATAATCTTCTGTGCAGTTGTCAGCTAGATAATTGTTTATTCAAAACAACTGGAAATGAAAATGTAGAATTGGATTAATTAACAGCCAGTAGGAAGCATAATGACTTCTTGATGAAGTTAATTATATCTATCTTGATGAAGCAAGTATTATTCCACAAATCATTCAAGTCTAACTGAATAAGAATATGTCTTCTCTGCCTCATTTTATGACCAGATCTTAAGTTGATCATAAGTCGTTTCTTATCTTATCAGGAAGTGCTGTCACAAAGAAAGGGCACAGCTAATGAAAATGCTTAATGACATCAATGATTTTGACACTTCTGAGTTTGGTGTTTTTGTAACCTATGAGTAGTTGTCATTTGACCTGGTCTTTGTATTCAGAATGCTTCAAACTGTTACAGGGAGGAGCTGAACTTACAAAAGGTTTTGAATTTATTTTTCATACCCCCTCAGAGGCATTGCTGTCAGTTTACATGTAGTTACCTCGAATTACTTCTCTAGGTAACTTTAACTGAGGGAGCACTCGCAGGGTCAACCTAGCAGAATTTAAAAGCTATGTTAATTGCAGTTCCCTGAGTTTTAATTGTGCTGTGAAATGGTTGATATCTCATACCAGTCTCTAAAGGTCTTTCAGTAAACTTTGAACTGACCTTTCAATGATAAGGAGCTTAAAAAAACCACAAACTCCCCCCTCCCCCCCCAACAAACAATAAAAACCAACTACATTTAGATCTGTTACATATGTTAATTTCCTGTTACATATGTCAGTTTTGTTATGCAAGAGACTTTCAGGTAGCATTTGTAGGTGTTCCATAATTTTTACCAAAATTCTTACCAGCACATGAGTGAGAAATGGTTAGTATCTGAATCTTTACTGTATCTTTACAATCTAAAACCTGTGCATTTTTAACTTCCTCAAAAAGATGTGTCTAGAGACTAGCTGGAGGTCTTCTGTAAAATAAACTTTATCTACTGTCTGCAATAAAACTTTTCTAAGTATTCTATTTGGGTACCCAGTGTTTCTCAGTAAGTCAAAATCAACACTCTGACTTCATTGCATAATGAGCAGAAAGAGCACACAGTTTCTAAAGAGGTGGTGTTTGTGGAGCAAAAGTCTGAGAACTGACAAAACTCAGAGTGAAGTGACAAGTGGCATGCTGAGATTCTAATGCAAAAAGTTTCTTTGCTCCTTCTTCCCAATGAGGAATTTTTCATTTTCATTGAAAAGTAGGAAATAAGTCTTTAGTGACAAACTCCTGTTAGCTCTTGATGCTTTAAAAAGTTGTCTTTATTGATGTTTCATCTAAGTGTTGCTTGAGCATTGTTATTGCCACTTAATTTTAGTCAGAAAGGACAAAGTGGATGTTTTAGCACAAACCTACCTTCACTTGTGTTTTTAACCAAAGTTCTGGATTACAAAATTTGCTAGTTGATTGCTTCTGTAACTGCTGCTGTGTTGTGAGACCATGGAGGTTGGAAGCAGCAACCACAGCTGGTCTCACTTGAACAGCTCTGCTCATGGCCTTGTAAAAGGTCATGGTCCCAGACTGGGCTCTCAGGGCAGGTAAGTTCCCTTGTACTTCTTGTACGGGGGGGTCTCCTACATGTTCCTATGATTGTGTCACAAAACAGATTAGAACTGTCATGAAATATGAATATTTCATTTTATTAGTGTTATTGCAGAAAGTTAGGTATGGTATTTATGTAATTGATCAATTAATGTTTCATATCCCACTCATGAAACTTCTGTTTTCAAAGTGGATAACGTTATTTCAAGGGTAGCAATCACCACCTGGAAATAGAACTCAGAGGCATCCACTTGAATTCAGCTGTATTACTCCTGCATTCTCCCACAAGGGAAGTAAAAGCAAACAAAGAGAAAGAAACAAAATAGAACACTGTTTTGAAATTCAAACTTATTGTGGTCGTGTCACGTTTTCTTTAGGGAGAGGTTGGGAAGAGTACTTTAAATAAGATGTGTGTGATTATTTTAGCTCAGTATTCTGAATGTTAATTGAAATACATGTCATGGCTGAATCAAGTACTGACCCCAGAGCAGTCAGATTTTGGTGGCAACCATTTACATACCGGTTCCCCTTGCCCTGACAGGTGCATTTTGGCATGAATAACTTTCTGGTCCAGCAATGCAAGGAGGTTAGTAGGGATGTTCATGTTTGGTGTTAAAACATTGTTTGTTGATGTAAGGCTAAGGCCTTGGAGTAGGAGGAGGACAGCCACGGGCTTTCTTCTCAACAGGTTGTAATCAATGAATGTGGCAATTGGAGTTTCCCATTAGTGATAGTGCATTCCTTTGGGTTCTGAAAGGCCGGGGACCTCCTGAACTGTGCATGTGGTGCAGAAGCTGAGATGGCTGAATACACATAAAGCCTACCAGTAGCTTTATGCTGTAAAGCCAGGACAGGTGTTCAGCTTTTATGGGACCTGACTGGGTGACCTTCACATAGTATATGGCATCTCACTGTCATAATATTTATTTCCCCAAACTTGGGTTTACAATTAAAAGCTTTCAGTCCTGTGCTTTGTAAGGAGGATAATCCCTTCTTGCCTGTCAGAAGTGATTTGAGGCTCACCATGAGCAGCTAACAGCAATTTCATAATACATATTTTTAATCTGTTATGTTTTCATGACCCTTGCTTATGTATTCTTTTCTCTTTTGTGGAGGTAGAGAAGAGGTGGGTATTGGGTATTCTATAGCACCTTGCTATATACAATATACAATTAAAATAAAGAATCTGTGATAATGTGTGTTCCCACTGGACTGATTACCTTGCAAGTTCAGGTTAAATTTAGTAAAATTTCATTACGATATCTTGTGTTTGACAAATAGAAAAGAAATATGACATTTCTTCAAGATGGAACAATGAAAACTGAAAGAGTTTAGATCTGGGAATTTGACTTTTAAGCTCAGCATGACTAGTGAGTGGTTTGTAATTTCAAGTCTTACTAGAGGGGAAGTATCTGGCTTAGACTTTCATTGCTTCATCTCTTCTAGCACCACAAAAGATTAAACATCTTTCCTCTACAGATCTTTAGTAACTGTACCTTTAAAGTAGTTTGGGTCTTCCTTATCTTTAAGGAGAAAATTAAAGTACAAGAGTAAATGTCTGGTTTCATAAGATTAATTTGTACAAGTTACTTGATGACTTTTACCTTGAAATTGCCTTTAACTGCTTTAGTAGTTGTAAGCTTTCTTAACGGTCTAGTAGGGTCTTGTGCAGCTGATTTTTTTCCACATTTCTTAAATGTCTATATTCCTTATTCTCTCAGGTATTTCTTATTTCTAATGTATCTTATAGTTGAACAACAAATGATAAGTCTGGTCACTGTAAGCTCTTCGGACTTATTCAACTATGGTTAATGTATCAACTCTGAATGTTTGAGAAGCCCAGAAGAAAGTTAGACCTTCTGCCATACCAGGGATTTCCATAGACAAGAAGTCTCTCACTTCCTATGCTAAATTGAGAACACTTTGCAGGCTTGGTACATGCTTGCTAGGCTGCTACAGTTGGGCTCCACCATTTGTGTTATAAAACTGTCCCTCATGACCTGTATTTACTTTCAAAGCCTTTCAGTAGTTAAAGCATATCTTTAAATGAAACACCTATCTCTAGTTCTGGGAAGTGTAGAAGAAACCATTTGAGCTCTACAATATTCAAAGGATATACTCGGAGTCTGTAATAGGATTTTAAAAACAACAGTTCTCTGCATTTATAGTCATTGAGTGTAGATACAGGTCTAGATAAATGAAAAATGTATAGCTGCCCTTTCCTGACTTTGCCTAAAACTTTCTGAAGCGGTTCTGTGCTTTAAGTCGGTCTTCTAATGAGATCATCTTTGTACATATGACTTCTCATTGCGTTCTTAGAGTCAGTCTCACTTCAGAAACCCTAAATTGTTTTTCCAACAGCTAATTAGGACCCATCCCTTACGTAACACTCATTTTCTTTTCTGTCCAGATTCTTGGCATCAGATTGCCTTAACTTAGAGTTGGGTTTTTTCAGTCCTGCAGCATATTTTTTTTTTGGCAAAGCTTTCTCTCTTTACCATTTAGAAGCTTCCTAAAGAAAAACTCTGAGAAGCCCAGAGAGTGGAGGAAACTGCTTTTGCTTGAGCTTGTTACTTAGCTTTGAATGGGAACCATTTAGGTTTATTGTCGATTGTCTAGGTGGTGGTCTCCAAGGTGTGGTGTATGCAAGACAAACCATTGGGGTGCAGGAATGAAATATTTTTTGTACAATTAATAAATACAATAAATGTTTATTTCATCTTTATTCCATCCTTTAAAATTTTTTTCTGTATTTTATGTTGTACATAATACTAGTACATTAATACTTCTATATAAATTATAATTAAGATGCATGCTCAAAATACCTGTTTTGGTCATGCGCCCCTAGCAGTAGAAGTCCGGAGTCCACTGGTCTAGGAAATGCATAGTGGAGCTCCAAGAGAAAGCAGCTCATTGCGTACATGTTACAGCATGCAGAGATACAGAGATCTCATAAGACTGGACGGCATTCATAGCTTATATGCAGGTTCTCCAAGCTGTGCATAGGAACCTTGCTGTCTTTTCAACTTCAATGAGGGCTCATGTGTCTTAACACGGCAAGTAACCATGGAAAAGAAATCCCAACATGTAGCAACTACTGAAAGAGCAAAATATAAGGATTATGTGAAACATCTTCCTCAGGTTTTACATGTTTCACTAGCATGGCAGTTCTAAATTTTTTTTTTTAGATACAGGCATATTTGTTCTTCAGCAGTTTTCATGCATACCTATATTTGTTTACCACTAGGTACCATGTAACAGTGCTGTTGAGCTAAATGCAGCATGTGAGTGGGACAAATAAAATTTCCTAAAAGTTGCTTGGACAGTTGTCAACCCACTGAGGAACAGCAGCCATTTCCTTAAAAAAGTTGGTGTAGCATGGTGTATAAGAGCTATGCAAGTAGTAAAAGGTTTTCTGTAGCTATAAAGGAACGCTTCTTGCTCTACAATGTGAACAATTTAGTTCGTTATGCAAGACATGCAATAGAAAAAGCAATTCTTGCCTTAGTAATCTTTGAAAATGAACAAATGAGCCTGAACTTCAGTGTCCTTTTAGGACCAGCTCCAGTAAAACAATTCCAGTTCTCATCTGTCTGAAAATAAAGTCAAACCTGACACATCAGCTATGATATATAACGCAGCTTATAAGGAAACTGTCCGAATTACTGGCCATGCAGCAGAATTAATTCCTTATGTGAAGACTTCAATACCAATCTAGCAGAATCAGCAAAGTATAGATACTTGTTTAAAGAACTTCAATAGGGAGTTTTAACTAACTTTATAATTCATAGTTGTGTGTCATTTCTTTAGTGAAATTGAATAGGAATCAGTTGGAGCTTCAAAAGTGAGAGACACTGCTAGCTGCTTTGATTTATTTTTTTTTTTCCCCAGCAAGAGCATAATCTAAGTGGCTCTAAAATAAGATGCCACAGTATGAGTGAGTGTTTTCATGTCCTACGAATCACAGAATATTAGGAGTTGGAAGGGACCTTGAAAGATCATCCAGTCCAACCCCCCTGCTAGAGCAGGATCACCTAGAGTAGGTCACACAGGAACATGTCCAGGCGGGCTTTGAATGTCTCCAGAGAAGGAGACTCCACAACCTCTCTGGGCAGCCTGGTCCAGTGCTCTGTCACGCTTACAGTGAAAAAGTTTTTCCTCATGTTCAGGTTGAACCTCCTATGCTCCAGCTTGCACCCATTGCCCCTTGTCCTGTCATTGGACATCAGAGAGAAGAGCCTGGCTCCTTCCCCCTGACACTCACCCTTTGCAAATTTATAAACGTTAATGAGCTCACCCCTCAGTCTCCTCTTCTCCAAGCTAAAGAGACCCAGCTCCCTCAGCCGCTCCTCGTAAGGGAGGTACTCCACTCCCTCGATCATCTTTGTGGCCCTGCGCTGGACTCTTTCAAGCAATTCCCTGTCCTTCTTGAACTGAGGGGCCCAGAACTGGACACAATATTCCAGATGCTCAAGTGTATGCTTCCAGAATAGTTTGTAAGGCCATAGTGACACCGCTTCCAATGTTTAGCAATAAAAAGATGCACCAAAATTTCCATGCATTGAAAGTTTACCTCTTCAGAATCAGATATGGATGTGTTAGTCATCAGTACCAGAAGAAGAAACTTCGAAAGGCTGTCCCGATTGAGGGATATGTTTGTGATTCCTCTTCTCCAAAGATAACTGCTTTGTAAATTGTCAGGGAAGTGAACTTAAATCTACTGAAGTTATAAGGTGTGATGCAGAAACAGTAGCGTGGAAAAGCTTTGTTGAATTCATGTGACTTAAGGACTTCTCAGCACCCTCTTTTAATTTATTATTATATGTATGGCAGGCAACCCAAAGTTATCTTGACGAATGTCCTGAGGACGAAAATAGGAAGAAAATACACACAGGTGCAACGTGAAACTGGTGCTATTTTTTCTGATGCTGGCAAGCTGCTGTCAGATCAACCACCCTCACCATCTGCTGCCAGCCTAAAGATATGGCAAATTTTAAACCCTACTCTCCAAAGCCATATTCTGTCTAAAAGGTATGTTGTCTTTGCTCGTGTCACTAAACAAAATATTCCTTGCAGTTGTTTTTTCATGAGGAAATGTTCTTTATTGTACCACAGCTGTCTTGTTAATGAAACACATTCTCCTTTTCATGTCACCTGACTTGACTGAATTCCCTTGTACCTGCCTCCTTTTCATAATAATTGAGAGAGATGCTAGGCATGCTGTGCTGGGCTGACAGGACCTATTCATTCTGATTCAGCCATTGGACTCTCAAAATGTTTGGTTTTTTTTTATTATTATTTTTGTGAATAGAAGAGTACACTTGCATTTGACTGCCCTCTTTTCTCAGAAAGTATTGAGGTGTATTTTCACTGTTACCATTTCAGACTAGTCACGAAAACAGATGAACTGGCATAAAGGGTCAGAGAAAAACATTTCATGTCCAGTATCTTCCTCCCCACCCTCAAGCAGTAGTCAGTTGCAGATACCCACGGAAAAGTATGGTTAGAGTGAATACTTTTTTCACTGAATTTTCTCTCGGAGCTGCTGCTGCTGCTGAACAGTTTAGGGACCTCCGTTATTGGAGGTTACATCCAAACTACAGTGTTCTTCCATATTAGACTTTTCCTCTTGATCATATCCTCGTTGCTTATCACCTGTGTGCCTCTGCATCATCTTGTCTGTAAGGCAGTCTCCTGATTAAAAGCAAATTTACATCTTGGTGTAAGAGGAGATCTGAGTGCTCGCCAGAAATTGTGCAATATGTGCTGGATTGTACTTTATGGATGAATACAGACAACAGGAGAATTATGCAGTTGATAACCCAAAAGTCAATGTTGTTTATAACAGGTTCAAGAAAGGCCATGACGTTACATCCTAATGCAAAATAAATTGCAATGGAATTGGTAGAATTAAAATCCCACTTTGAGAAACTCAGTGGGTAAATCAAGAGCTATACAACAAGCTGGCTGCAGTGGCATTGTATGAAATAAATTGTGCCGCTCTTAAACATCTGTGTTAAAGTGGGCAGTTGCATCTTCGTATTTCTGTTTAGCTTATTTCTGATACTTGTTCCTTCTAACACTTGCAGGTGTTTTTCCAAGCCTTACTATTGCTATTCTGTAGAATGCCACCTGGAAGTTGAGGAGGGGAACAAAATCTAATGCTACTCTTTTGTGTGTGTGCTACTTTTCTACCTGTTGACTAAGTGCTTGAGAAAATTCAGTGTATTTTACTGGAGGCTTCTTTTTCACAGGAAAATCAAGATTATTTGCTTCATGCTTCTGAGAAATGTGTACAGATGTTGCATGAAAGCTATTTAGAGAGAAACATTTATCAGTTTTTAAGCAATACTTAGATGATACGTTAGAGGCAATGCAGTGGTGAATTGTATCTGGCTAAGGAGAAATTATATGGCTGGTCTATTGTTGCTTTTTTGTATTTATTTGCTTACTTTGGATTTTAAGTTCCTTAGGGGGATTTTGTTTTGTCTCTAAGAGATCAAAAGTAATGATGTTTGATGATGATCAAGCCTCTGAGATACACAAAATTAACAAGAAGTTTCTTTCTCTAGATTTCAGTGCAGTATTTATGATTTACTGTTATATATATGGCAGGCAACCCAAAGTTACCTTGAAGAATGTCCTGAGGACGAAAATTGGAAGAAAATACATAGACAGCCACGTAATAATTGATGCAAACTTATCTGATGCTAACAAATTACAATCGGGTCAACTAACCTCATCATCTGTTGCCAGCCTACAGACATGTCAAAAATTAAGTTCTCCTCATGAAAGTTCTTTTCTGTCTGAAAGGTATGTTACTGCTGATTTTGCCAGTCTGAAATGACACAATGGAAAAGAATTTGCCTGAAACAACTTTTGATATACTCTTGTTTTGAACCAGATCAGTTTCCTGAGCGCAGACTAACATGCTGCTCCAGTGAGCTATTTTAACGCAGCATTTATTCTGATTTGCTGTACCTGATCTGAATAGGGTACTATTCTTTCATAGAAGGAATTTCCATTTGCGGTAATCAGTGTTTTGATTTATGAAGATGGCTAAATAATTTAAGAACACTTCTGTGTCCAGAACCAGAATCTTGCTTTCCTGTTGCTGTTAATTCGTTGTAGCATGATTTCAGGTAACTCCTTTTGCAAAATTTCTCCAAATTCCTCTGTGCTAGTTAATTTCTTTTCACATTAATCAGGTGATAGTCTCAATCCCAAGAGTGCCATTGTTTAAGGGCTCTGTGTGTTTTCTCTTATTGCTTAACATCTACTTTTTCTGCTTTCTTCCTATGTTTAGGTTGACTGAGCATCACAGTTAATGCTTCACATATAAAACTATCAGAAGTCAGATATTAGAATTACATAACATTTGTTTTGGTCTAAAATGGTAGTTGAATTAAGAGTAAGTGGTTTTCTCTTACCTTCTATGCCACTTATTTGCTCAACAGCAAAGTATCCATAGGAACAAATAGCATGAAATTTGGGTGAAGAAAATAGGAGGAGGAAGAGAAGAATGATTGGTGAGGACAGGAGTGATAAACAGTTGTGAAAGAAAGGTTGAAGAAAGCTTAAAAACTCTCGAGAAAAGAATTCCTGATACATGCCATATTCTGATACATGAACATCTTAGAGAACCTAAATTAGTAAGAATTCCTTTCTCTTTTTCTATTGAGATCCCCATTGCTGCTTAAATTATTCTGACAAAGCTGCAATTTAAATGAGTGATTTAGAACAGTTTATTAGACTCTCTTATTTTGAAAGTATTGCATTTGTTGCTAATAAATACTTTTCTATAACTTTAGGCTGACTAAAGTGTGAGGAGTTTGTTTGGCTTGTTTTGTCTTGGGGTTTTGGTGGGGTGTTGTGGGTTGTTTTTGTTTCGTGGGTTTTTTGGGTTTTGTGGGTTTTTTGGTTTATTTTTTGTTTGTTTTTTTTTATTTTTGTTGGTTTTTTTCCCTGTTTTACTACAAAATATTTAAGATGTATAATTTTTAGTATTAGATTTTTCCACTTGATATTGTTTTGGACAATGGGAGGTAATGGGTTCATAGCGAAGACGACAGGAACTCTTGTACGTAACTCTGCAAATCTGAGGAAACTTCTTGCATATTTTTTCAAGCTCATATGTGAAGGGTGGCTGTTGAACTTTATGTTAAGCACCAGAATGGTTTGAACTAGTAAGATTTTTTTAGTAGTTGGTGTACTCAACTTTTGTTAGATTTGGGGTGATTCATTGCTGGAGGGATTAAGATTCCATCCCTGTGATATGTTTTTTCTAATGTATTTAGTAAAAGGCTGGAACCAACATTAGGAGGATATTCCACTCTTCTCCCATGACAGGCATGTTAGTGCAAGCCATAATAGATATCATATGGGAAATGGAAAATTTAGGAATTATTACAATAAAGACGTGGTTTGATCCTGGTCATCTCTCTGTAACTAGGCTCTGTGCATGATATACACTTGGCACTGATTCTTTTAATGTCTGTTCTTTCAGAGGAAAGTAGAAGCTCCCCGCTTATAATGATTATGCATGGAATAATGGAATCATTTGGTTGGAGAAGACCTTTAAGATCATTGAGTTCAACCATAACCTGTCCACTACTAAACCATATGCACGTGGCAATACAGAGATTCTTTTGTGTCATCAGAGTAGCTAGAATGCACACTCTCTTTTACTGAAAACTTTGCCAGTTTTGCACTATGGGAATTTCAGATTAAGTCAAAGAATTGTATGTGATCAGAACAGGGTGGTAGTAAGTTAACCCTTATCAGCTAGAACTTGCTGTGAGTTCCCAGATTCCTTTCTTGCTTTTGGTATTCCAGAATTGGTGGATTTTGCATTGCAACCCAGCATGAAATACATTTGCTTAAGTCACCACTGACCTATCAGTATAACTAAGGAATTTTAAGTAGCTTTTAAATGTAAAGAAACTTAGGGATTTAAAGTATGTTTCATACTTGTTTCTTATGGCTGTTCTTACGTACTGCTTCAGTATATACTGCCATAGTTTCTTAGTTTATGCATATATCTGTTAAGAGGTACATTTTAAACTGGGTTATCAGTGAAGATTGGAGGTGAAAATAAAATGTGCAGCATTTGTGTATAGAGTAAATATTTTTAGGAAAGTCTGTGAGCTGAAACTTTCCTATTGAAATGTTTCCTATTGTTGAAATGCCTGAATTGTGAGGTTGGTGTAAAACAAATGCTAAAAACACTTGATGGTTTTTTATGGTCTTTTAAGGCAGTCGGATCTATATAGCTGTTATGCATGCAAATATTTGAGAGAGATGTGGGTTCCAAAATAAAGTTTTCTGTAGTGAGGTTATTCCAGAACAAGAGCTCTCTGAGCTATGGAAGGCTCTGTCTTGTTCAATATGCAGAATGAATAACAGCACTTACCAAACACTTTTTCTATATATGGGTCCAATTCATGATTCTTTGTGAATGGAAAGATAATGAGTAATTTCTTCATGGTGTTTATATACTGTTCATCAGTATAGTATCAGAACATTCTGGAAATTTTTATTTGTCTTCACAGTATTCCCAAAGTGCAACGATACTCCAATCTACAGATACGACACTGAAGAATAGGTATCTGTTCAGAAAGTGTCCAACAGTTCTGGCTCTTTAGTTAGAGATGTCAAGAATGTTCATTCCTGTGGTTGGTGATGTTCTTTATAGGTCCTGGTTTAGCTGTCAGTTATTTCAGTCATTGTGATAATTGCTTAGATCTTTGCAAATTGGAAACTCCAACACTCTGAGTTAGGCATATTATAAAACGATGAACACAAAATCACTTTGGATTAAGTGAGGTGACAAAAGGAGGCATAAAGCAGATTTTCCAGAGCAGCATTAGATTGTATTATCTATGAAATCTTCTTTATTTTCTTTGATTTTCCAACTCTTAGAGAAAATGAAGCAGAGGTTTTGAAGGTTAGTTTCTTTTATATTTTAACCCTTATAACTTTTCTGAAGAGAAGTCTTGCATACTGCATGTAATTAAGTTCCTGTGAGAAAATATCACATGAACATGTAACTAAATGTTAACCTAATGCATACACTAGAAACCAAAATACAGTTATGTAGACTTTTGTCATCTGTAACTAGCCTCCAGAGAAGTTGAGAGTATCTTTACAAGGTCAGACCTCAAATATGAGGATGTCATACTGTTCCTTCTATCAGTACCTCCTGTATACATTCTCCTATTTATGTAAGCCAATAAAATAAAAAAACCCCAACTGATTACTTTCTTAATGTCCTTCTTTTTAGAATGAAATGAGAAATTCAGCTGAACACCTGTAAATTGCCTAGTTTCTCGTACTGTAATCATTTTCTGTTTCTTCGTCATTCATATGTCCTGTCCTGTCCACCTCCTTCAAAGTTACTGCTTTAGGCCCTTTTGAGCATGAATTTCTATTCCAAATCTTTTCTTGTTGCAGGAACTTACACAGTGGATTCTATTAACAGCTTTACATCTAAATTAAAAATATACTACATTGCCACACTCCCACTGCATTCATGACAAAGGCAAGGATACACTCAACTGACTGTTCTCTCTTTTTATTTTTTTTTTCTTATGTGTTTTTATTGCACTCATGCTGTACAGTAAAATACTGTTTCAGTGTCTGATGTCAAGCATGTCAGATTTTAATTCTTTGTGCCTTTTAGAAGCATCCATTTCATTAATAATTTCAAAGTATCTGTGTATTTCCATAATGGGAACTGAATTAGTTTGTTTCATTTACCAAGCTCCACATGCTTACAAGAGAGGCAGAAGTTTGTGATCTAACCGACTGTTGTTTCTATTGGGATTTTTATTCAGTATTCTTTCAAAATTAAAGATAAGTCATAGTTAACATTCTTTACAGATCTGAGGATTGCCTAAGAAAGACAGAGGATGGTCTGTGTAAATTGACCAAGGCTTCTAAGGAACCAGAAAAAAATGTCTCAACTTTTAAAAGAAGGGAGCTGCAGAAGAAAGGTTTGTAGTGAGCAATAATCTGGCATTTAAATATTAATTTTGCAGAGTGTTGGGAAATTGTCTTTTTTTAGACTAGTATTATGAGGAGAAGACAGAAATAAAATAGACATTGCACACAGTATATGTGTTTCCTCAAAATGCTGTTTTCTACAGGTGTGGTAAAATGTATCAAATAGCTGTGTTTAACCACAGCTTTATTCCTATTTAATCTGATCTGTGGAAGAAAAAAAAGAAACTGGGAGAACCCTCACTGCACCATTATAATTCTGATTTTATAAAAGGTCTTTTATATTTAAGATTGTAATACATTAAGAATGCTCAAGTGGTTTGTGAACCCTGCTAAAATGTTTATATATGACAGTATTTGTATTTACTGCTGAAATATGATGAGCTCTTAAGTATGTTCTCCCTGGAGACTCAGCAATCTTTTTAATACTGATTAGTAAAATTTGCAGATTAGAATGGGAAATGGAGAATACTGCATCCAGCAGAAGATAAAAGAAAGACTGTGGAGTATGGAGGGCTAATTCTTACTTGGAAGGGAGCGATGAATTTGGTTATGCTGCTCTTATCTTAACTAATTCCTTAATCTTTCCGTAATTATTTTAGTGAATATGTTCTGGCAGCCACATACAATTAAAAAAAAAAACTATCATGGAAGGAATCTGCTTCCATGCATTTTATTTATGGTATAACAGATATGAAGAAATACAAAGGTTTTTAAAGCTAACCTATTATATTTTTTTTCTGACACAGAAAACAAGAACTATGATGAACTGGAAAAGAAGGGCAGAAACATGAAAAGCACCACTCTTAGTCAGAAGGAATTAGGCTCTTTTGATTCAGAGAAAAGGAAAAGAAGATCTAGTGGCCATATTTCTGATGATTGTAATGCACACATTCCAGAAAAATCAATTCTACTTTCTGTAAGTTGCACTTAGTTTTATTGTATGTGTTTGTGTACACACATGCACACACACTTCAGTAGCAACATCCAAAATAAAAGAATTATACTAATAAGTAGGGTATCTAGGGATACTGTTATACCTGTTGAGGGAAAGTAGTTCAGTGGTGTGTCAAGAAGTGAGTATATGTACTTCTGTCACCAACATCAGTATATGCTTGTTAAAACAGAAAAGTTGTGAGAGATGAATGGCAGTGTTTCCTTCAGACAGGAGCAGGGAATAAAACAATTTTAGAAATAAGGCATCTAGCTATTTATGTGAAGTTTCATTCACAGATGTTATAGAACTGCGATTATTAAAATCCTGCAAATACCATCTTTCTCACTTCTCCTTAGTCCATTGCACCTTGTCCTAAAGTTTTATTTTTATTTGTCGTTAAGATTTGGGGAAAAGATAAAAAAGGCTAAAGGAATCAGTCAGTCAAGTACAAACTGTGATTTATATTCAAGCATTTGAGTGCAATAAACACATCTCTAACCTTCTGATTAAAACCCTACAGAAGAAGGTAGTTGCTGAGTCCCATTCACCCAATTGACCAAGCCACACATTTGCAAAGTAATGAACATCACTGGTGCTTCATCTTTCAGTGTCAGACAGTGAGAGAGCTGCTAAAAAATCAGAAATAGTTTCTGGTTCATTTTGAATGGTGGTCATAGTAGACTTTTAAAACATTGTCCCTCATGCCTTTATGTAATAACCTTTGGAATATGAGAAGGGAGAAATTACCCTGGCTTGAGCTCTAAATACAGCTACATTAAGCTTTAATTGTTTTGTTTAGCACATAGCTAAGTCTTCATGATCATTGATCTGAACCATCATAGAAATGTTAAGATATACATCCTGTCTCTGATTGTTGTTTTCTAGAAAGAGCAGAGATTGAGTTTGACT
Source organism: Mesitornis unicolor (assembly GCF_000695765.1). Taxonomy (NCBI): domain Eukaryota; kingdom Metazoa; phylum Chordata; class Aves; order Mesitornithiformes; family Mesitornithidae; genus Mesitornis; species Mesitornis unicolor. The sequence goes on from NW_010168344.1 coordinate 21,740, forward strand.
CAGTCTTCTGGCCGCAGAACACCCTGTGAGGATGGACAAGGTTGCAGATCTAATACAATTCTGGTGCCTGATTGTATTCCCGAGCCATTAGAGAGGGACTGTAAAGACACTTCCATCCACAATCACGTAAGACCTGCTCACAGCTGCACAAAGGAACCTGACTCAGAGTCTCCTCCCAGAAATTTGTCAGAAAAACAGCTTTCTGCTACCAGTGAGGACGTGATTTTACCACGAGTTAGTACCATCAGGAGATTAAAGGTGGACACATCACAGTATCTGAGCAAGCTGCGGAACAGAATCTGCAGCGGTAATCGGCAACTTGTTTCACTTGACCCAAGTATGTACTGTATCTGTGCTGCTGACAATTGTTACTGGTATGCTCAGATGCTAGAACTCATGCATAACTGTCTCGTTGAAACATATGAAACAAAAGATTGAAGACAGAGATCATGTTTTTTGTAGTATGTTGTGCAGGTTAGAGAACAGTGCCTAGTGCCAGTATCCTGTACTGGAGTGTAGAGGGTCTTGAACTTGAGAAACGGGGTGGACAGCAGGATTTTCAAATTCCAGTCCTTATTTTGTCACTGATTTAGTGGCTATGGAAAATCAAGCTTGTACTTTTTAATGATGCTTTAATTGAGAAAAAATGTTCTCTCTTCTTTGAAGCAGCTATGGTGTGGCCTGTTTCTTCTAATAATAAAGTAATTCTGAGGATCTTGGTTAAAAGGTGTTAATAAAGATACAAAGCAGTACTTGTTGCAGTCACTTCCATGCATGCAGACCTAGACTGATAATGGGCAATATACTTTGATATTACATACTGCAAGAGAGAGTTCTTTGCTCATCTGAAATCCACAATGACTGAAATATTCTTAAGTCTGCATCTTGTAGTATATGTATGCTTTTTTCCTCTTCAGTTGTCCTTTCCAGTGATGATGAAGATGGACCTTCTGAACCAAAAGGCGCAGAGCTGCTGCAGGATGATGTCGCAGACAGTGAAGAAACAGACCAACAGTCTGACTTCTGTTTCTCAGCAAAGCAATCAAAAGACAAGATGGAAAGTCTCACAGAGCAGGTAGTCCAATTTTGGACCTATGTATTTTTATGCTAACTCCTTAATTTATTTTGCCAATATTTATTTTTTCTTGCATGTTAGGAAACAGGTGAAGCGCTAAAAGCAGATATGATTAGTCCCAGCAACAAGCAGTAGCTGCAGTAATTTATTTCACAGATAGGATTCTGGAGTCTTCAGAGAAGATGTCTGGCTCTGAAGCTTGAGTGTTTTTGCAATGTACAATGTTTTTCATATTTTGAAAATAAACATTTGGAAATGTTTACTATTACAAAACAGGAAAGATCAAATACTAATCTGAGCTAGAGGTGGACGTGATGAAGATACGTCTGTGAAAGTTTTTTTTTGCACAATGTTCTACGCTGATCAAAGTTCAAGTTAGTAGTTTTTTGTCATCCAGTCCCCTGTTGTAATTCAGTGCATGGAGAAGTTCAAGGATCTTTACTGACAGCAGACAGAGATAGGGTAAAGTTTCCTTTCCTGTGTGGCTAGCAGTGGAATTTGAATCTAAAACTAACAAAAATGTTGTTGCCCCATTTGGGGCTTGCTTAGCTTTGTGTTGCTTGCCTTGACCTGGATTTTGGCTCATCTCTGTAATTGTGAAGCAAGTCAAAAGAGCCATTGCTGCATCTTCTCACAGATGCATTGTTTTGATCATAACCATTGAATTGGATCCTGTACCTTTGATATCAGAAGAGGGGTATTTTTTGTTGCTCTGTTGTTTGAAATTTTACTTGGCTGTAGATTAGTGAAGAGCACAAGTTATAGGAACTTTAAAGGTGGAGCAAGATGCTATTAGACCCTTAAGGACATTGTCAGTAAAGATTGTGATAACATTTACAGCTTTTTAATATGGAGATTTTATATGGAGATTGGCTTTGGGATTAGACTCTTACAAAGATAAAGAAAAAATTCCTAAGGTTACAGGAGGGAAGTATCTCATTTAAAGTCCTGTTGTAAATATGCTTTTTTCCCCTAGTTTTTAACAGAGTCAATTGAAGATACGTGTCCTATCAACTTACCTTCTGGAAGCACACCTAGAAAACAGATGAACCCAGCATTGGCTGTTGAATTTGATAGTGTATACATTGGGAAATTTAAATGGTTATCAACAGGTCCTGCTAGGGTAAGTTGGTCTATTATGGTGATATTTTGAGAATATTTAAAAATTCTAGTTAAACAAAGCTAGTGGTACTTAGTGTGGTAACGCTGAGTTTTGATTATTGTTGCATCAAATTGCTTTGGCTAAATGATGGAATGTGTAATCCATTAGTAGAAAAGCTAACTGGGATTATTCTGCGGCCCCAGTTTTCAGAGGTAAAGGTTCTGTATAAATACTGTACTGGGACAGAAATAATACTGAGGAAGCTTGTCATGAATTCTGATGGAAAAGAATGGCTATGTTGGAGTTAATATCACTTGAAATAAACACAAGTTACTTTTTATCTGAAGTAGTACAGATATTAGAATAAAGTAATCCATGATGATCAGTGTTCACATAGATACCATGCATTAATATTGCCTTTTAAACAGAAAATGGCTTGTTTCATAGCTTTAAAGACCATTAAAACAGTGCTAAAAGCATTAGTGCATAGACAACATGCTACTCTCAAGGTGTAGAAATACAAGTGAAGGTGTACTTAAAATGAGGTACCAGCTGTAGGAGTTTCAGCAGATCTTTGACCAAGCTCATTCTGTATATTGCAATAGAAAAATAAAAGTTTGAACATGTATGTCTCTTTTTGCTTGCAGTAAGACATTTTGAAATCTTAGATTGTAATAATAATTCCATGTTTTCACAAAATAGCAGCTTTGTTTAGCAGTTCTCATGCAGTAATGAAAACATTTATTGGAAATTTCCTAAATGAATATACCTAAATAATTTGAGGAGTGAGTTGAAATATATTTAGAAACTATGCTTTTAGGTGGAAAGTGAAAATTTTCCGTAGGAAAAACAAATTTGTTCTTTGTGTTTGCTGTGGTAACATAAGAGAAACATCTCTCAATATCTGTGACTACTGGTTGTGAAAGTGACGGTAAAGCATTCTTTATTTAGCCAAGTCTTTTTAGCATAGCAGCACTGTAAGTGGAAACTTTAAAAGCCTTTATTTCAAAGGTTAATGTAAATAGCAAAGTAACAAAGCCTGGAGAAGAAGAAACTGAGGGGGATATCATTAATGCTTTTAAATATCAAAAGGGTGGGAGTCAGGAGGATGGGAACAGACTCTTCTCAGTTGTGCCCAGCAACAGGACGGGGCAATGGTCACAAACTGGAACACAGGAGGTTCAACCTAAACATAAGGAAAAGCATCTTTACTGTGAGGGTGACAGAGCTCTGGAACAGGCTGCCCAGAGAGGTTGTGGAGTTTCCTTCTCTGGAGACATGCATTCAAAACCCTCCTGGATGCGTTCCTGTGTGACCTAGTCTGGGTGATCCTGCTCTGGCAGGGGGGTGGATAGATGATCTTCAGAGGGCTCTTCCAACCCCTACCATTCTGTGATTCTGTAACACCCTGGTATTGGACCATTTCTGTAGTGTCTTTAATTCAAACGTGCAGCTGGCAGTCTTTACCCTGGTGTGGTTAAGCTCCTTTTGTCCCAAGTGTTAAGCATTTTTTTTCTTCATAAGAAGCTGCAACTTTCTGCTTGTTTCTCAGTGCTGAGCACCTCTGAAAGTCACTTTGCTGTCATTTAGATTCTGCAGTATGTATTTGGGAGTGTTTTTTTAGGTGAAATAGGCAATATTAAGTTCTAAACTAGGCATATTTGACTTGGTAGTGTTAGGTTAACGGTTGGGCTTGATGAATGCAAGGGTCTTTTCCAACCTAAATGATTCTGTGATATTATTTTCAGTTTATTTGGCTATGAGCAAAGAAAGATACACAGATAATTAAAAATTCTTACTTTGTTTTAATGAGTTTATAAAAAGCAAACTAATTTGTATTTTTTAAATCTTATTTCAGTTTACAACCAAGTATATTACAATCCCATTTCAGGGTAAGAGAATTTTTTCTTTAGTCTTCTCTTAACTATATCCTTAAAGTATTGCATTAAAATACCCAGTCTGTACTTAAATTATGAATAATTTATAATCTTGCTTTCACAAAGGCGTTACATATTTTTTAAATTTACATTTTTCAATAAGTATGAATGTCTATAATGTGTTATTATAACAGCAACTTCTTTCACTTTTAAGGTGAGCTTGTAGTTTTAATGGCTTTGCCTCCCACATGCCTGATGGTTAAGTGTTGAACTACAGTAAAGATGACCATGCAAGGTTTTGAGGTGAAACATTAAAAAATCTTTTCATATTAGGATTTTAGACTATTAGGGTTACTAAACAAAAATATATTAATTGATTAAACCTAAGAGGAATAAAACTGTAGATTTGTGTTCAGTCCATTTTCTGAAGATGGTGTGTGGTTTCTCTGTTCTCTTAGGAGGTTTGTAAGCAGTTCTGAATTGGATTGACTAAAAGCAAATAGGAGTTCATTATTTGCAACATTTTTTTCTGTATTTGCAGGTATTAACTGGTTATTCTGAGCAAAAATACATTTTTTAAAATGAAGAATTCTTTGATGTTTACCTTTAGGTGTTACAATTTAGTAACTTTGCTCTACATAGTTTGATATAACTGATTTAAGTATTAAATTCTCAACACATTTTATGTAATACTAGGTATAAAATATACAAGTACTGTTTTAATACACTCTGATCATACTTACATCTTAGTGTGTAAACACTGTAGCATGTATGCCTTTACAGTTATCTGTGGCTGTGAAAGATATGGTTATTTTAAACTCTGTTTTCTACAGTGGCTCTTAACAAGAATATTAAGCTGACAGTGGATACTCTGGATCTAAGAAGGTTTGGCCTGTGGAGAAGTGATGGTGCCTGTTCTTCAACAACGATCATTTTCCTTTGGTTATCTGTGGATTATGTAGAAAAGATTGAAACTCAATTAGGAAAGTCAGTTATCAGCAATCTATGTGAGTAATCACTTTCCTTAAATGCATTGAAAAGGTCTGTTTACATCTGGCATGTCAATAAAATGATTATTTTACAGTTGAGCTTCTGGAATACTGAGGAAAGCCTATAGCTTTTTAAAGATAAGTTAGTCAGTTGTGCTTTTCTAAAATGCCTCACTGTACCTGCATTTGGAAGAAACGTCTAACACTGTGTGATTCAGAACCACTGCTACTTAATAAAAAGAGCTTGCAACACAGTTAAGTTGTAACCTGTGTGAGGAGGCCGCCTGAAACTAGGCTTGTGTATAAGGTATCTCTCCCTTTAAAGTAAATGAGATGTTTTAAGTGTCCTTACTCTTAAGTAATGTATGTGCTAGATGAAGGGCTTGGCAGATAGGTTGGTTTGATCTTTGTCAAGACTGCATTGGGCCATTGCATTATTATTGGAGAAAATGTCCACTAAAAGCCAAATAGGCTATTTAGTCTGCAGAGTCTTATGGGCTGGCTGTATTGTTTTGCTAGCATGAAGCTCTGTGAAACTGAGTGTGACTTTTACTTTAATACTCAAAGTGGCACAATCACACAAAGTTTTTACATTAGCGAAATCATTACAATATGACATCTGCCATTCTGATGATGTCAGAGTTGCCTGTGTGAAATTTAACAGTATGTTTACCCTGTACGATCACTACCTATGTGAAAAATTATAAGGAATGTTAACTTTACATAAGGAGCATGAGCAGTTTGAAGTGATACACTGACTAAAATTTTAGCAGTGAGTTACCTGTATTTGATAGTGGTTTATCAAAGTTACTCATAGCTTCTATAGATGCAACTCCCAGTGAAATGAGTGGAGTCTCAGTATGAAGCTGAGGCCCTTTTTAATCTTAGGTTTACTTACCTTGATTACATTCTTCTTGTAGAAGAAACCTTCAAGAGTTATTAAATTTCTATGCTTGAATGTTTCATGCCCTTAAAATACATAGTAATGTAAATATTTTGAAATGCATGTAGAGACTTGTTGAAACAAGTCAGTGGTGGTTTTACAGATTGTGAGAATGGTTGCTATGATTCTGCTCTGCCGCCTTAGTGTATTGATATTAGAGGAAAATATATAATGCTGGATCTGACAGCCTGAGAGTAGTGCTACTGTTCTATGTCCTCAGGTCCAACCAGTAGCAAGGCTGAAGATGTAGTCCCAGTGCACAAAGCACACACATGCAGCATGTATATACATAGCTGGCAACTCAGATAACACAGAAACACAGCATTCATAGGAACACAAGCAGCACCAACAGCCTCATCCTACTTCCTTCTCTGGCTGAGCAGGATGGAGGCCCACTAGTGAGAAAATTCATATTTTTGTATATACACACACGTGTGTACAGACTGGGTCCCTCTGTCAGCTGGGCTCAGACATTCAGTCCACCTAGTTGCTGGTCCTGGATCCCAGTCTCCCCAGTTGCTGGTATGTGGACATACAAGCCACCGAAGCCACCGTCTGTTGGTGGTACAGACCATCATGCACATGCAGACCCACAGCTGGCCAGGACTCCCCTGGTCCCAGTAGCTGACCCCCCTGCACTCTCATCCTTAGAGATACACTTCACCTATTCACCTGGTTTGACTTGATCTTTGCTAGCGATCACACACTCGCACACGCTCACACATGTGCACTCTCTCCAGTTGCTGTGCTCAGACCCCCATACACACATGTTGAATAGAGAGTCCCTCAACCAGGGGAGAATTAGAAAGGAATTCAATAAGAAGACAGGACAGACTGTGTTGATCAATGCATGGGGCATGGCCAGACAATTGTAATGACCAGCAAAGTATTTAGATGCATAATGGCATTATTTTTATGCCCTTAGCCCTCTGTTTTTACACACTTGCTCCTCCCCAAATCAGCTGAATCCCTCCCTTTGCTTGTCTCTGGTTCCTCCCCTAAACATCCCATAGGAAGTCCTGTGCAATCCCCAATGCTTTTGCCCTGCATCCCATCATGTGTACCATACACTTCAGCAACAATCCCCACACCCCCTGCTTCAGCAGTCTAAAAGGTACTCTGGTGTTGTCTCATCTTGATGGGTTTCAGGTGTGGATCCTGGGACTGAGGCTGTTCTGGGACAGCGCTGGGAGGACCCCAGACCATGTGTCACTTCCTCCCAGTCCTTAATTCGGGTTCCTGCCTGCCATTGTGCCCCTGTGCTCCTCTGAACTTGGGAAGGTGGGTCTTGGGTGGACTGATGGCTACTGTGATGAACCTGGCAGGGTATTATTTGGGCTCCCCATCTTGCCATTGTCTCTCTATGCTCCTTTGTGGGTGTGCAGACAAGTTTTTATCACATAACCTAATAGTTAATGCTATCTATTCTCTCATTTTTCCAGCCAAATCTAGTGAGTTTGTATTTCTTGAACTGTCCCAACCATTCACAGAATGGGATGAAGGCAGACTGACTGAATTGATTACCGATGTGAGCAAGAAGAACAGAGCACCAGATCTCCATGAGTTTTTGTCTTTGAAACAAGCATTACCCTTGTTTAAGGACCTTTCTCCTGAACAGAGCTCTTTTATGAGTTACAATAAGGCTCTACTAAAGCAATGTATACCAAAAGAGAACACCTCAGATGCTCTTGAGCCTCTTGAGCCTGCAGTTCAGGTTAGTGAGTAGCTGTTGTTTGATTAATCACCCCCTGCTGGCATTCACACATTCTAGTAAATTTTAGATCAGCCTTCTTTCTTAATCCATAGCTCAAAAAAAAATCCATAGCTCAAAAAAAATCAGTCATGTTTGTTATTTCTTACTCATAATGTTTATTGCAAGGCTTGCAATAAACTAGATTGAGCCCACAGAGAAATAGCGTGTAGACCTCATCATTGAGTGGCAAGTACTGAAGCTTTAGGTTGACTCATCGTTGCATGTGCCTAGAACCAAATGGATTTCCTGCCCTTGTGATGTCTCCAGGGCAGCAAGTTGGGAGTTAATCAAGTAATGAATGATAGATATGTTTTTCAGTTGAGCTGGAAGTGAAGGGGTATAGCAAAGGAGGAGTGGTGTATCTTACTTGTTCCAGATACCTCTAAATACTCCTGTGGGGCCTCCACAGCTTGAAATGCCAAATGATTCTTGAGAGTACTGAAGAGATGGGACTGTGCAAATTAATGTGTTAATACACCTCCCTCTGAGAAGTAAATATCTCAACCCAACTCCACACCATTGTCACTTCAGGAAATTAGATGTTTTGTTCGCATAAGTAAAAAGCACAGAGACAACAGATCAATCTGGCTATGAAACTGAGAATTTAAAAGTCAAGCTAGCCAGTTCAAATCTGTATAGTTTTTAGGCAAATTGTTAAGAAGTAGATTTTTAAACCTTCCAAGTGTACACAGCTCCTAGTAAGACAGTTTGATATTTGTCTCCATCCTTTCACGTCCTATTTCGTCTTCAAAACCCATTCTGCATCAGTTGGCTGAATAATGCTTAAACAGTTTGAGAGAGCTTATGAGCAGATGAAGACCTGTCATAATTTTAAAAGGGACATAACTTTTTATTGTCTGAGTGGTGGCACATTTGCTTAGATACTGATGTTTATGCTTCTGCTATCCAGCAAGATTGCTGTTCAGTCATGCTTGGATACTCCTGTGGGCTTCAGACTTGATTTTTATGTATTCTGTTTTGCATGTTAAGCTGTGCAATGCTTTTTACTATTATTATTGTTTGGGATTTTTTTCTGGTAGGAATCAAAACCAAAAGTGGCCAGGCCCAGTTATGCCCTTGCAAATAAGCAGAATAGTGGTTGCTATTCTATCTCTCTATCCTCTGCACTGAATGAAGAATGGAAAGAAGTAAGAGAAACTGGAACAGTCAAGAAGTAAGTATATTTCATATAAATGAGAAGGTGAAAATAAAACAAATTGAATAAACAAAGTGCTGGAATAAAAGACCATTTTCTAACTACCATTCTCTAGTTGATTTGAAACTGTTGTGTGAAAGATGCTTCAGAAGTCTAAAATATCACAAACTATGAATGTCGTTATTCCTGTTTGCATCCTGATAGAATCGTAGAATGGTTTGGGTTGGAAGGGACCTAATAGTTAACAAACACAATGGATATGTTACAGGATGACAGAAAATCTCACAGAAATTAGAGAATACCTGAACTGTGACTACCAGCTCATATTATGGATGCATCAGTGGAAGGGTAGGGACCTTATAGGCTCTGTGAGTGTCCATCTAAGTCCATATCACAGCAAAACTATTATTAACTTAATATAAGCCTTTTTTTTAAATCTAAACAATGGTTTTTTTCACTGTTCTGTCACAATCTATTTATAATTAGTTTGTCATACAATTTCCTAGTTAGTACAGGAGCTTGGTTAACAAGGGATGTTAGAAAATGAGAACACAAAATGTGTAATGCAGTAAGATACTAGGAGAGCACTGACGCCTCAGTTCTGTCTGCACCAGCCAAGTTTTCTGCTTGGAAATTTGGAAGTCCTCATTGGAGTCTTGAATAGAAAATCACTGTTCATTCATACTGTTTGATAATATGTCTCCTAGTATTTCTTCCCATTTAAAATAGCCACTTGTCTCTTACTTCTATCAGAAAATAGAAAAACAAGATGAAGGTAAAAAATATTTTTCAGAATTTTTTTCAAAATTTTACTGTGCAGTGGGATGCATATTTATTTTGTAACAACTGTTGGAGGAAGAAATGATAATTGACTTTTGTAATCAAGAGTTTGGGAACTACTACCTTTAACAGGTTTTCTAGAAAATCTTCTACATGTGGAAAAGCCACAGAAGAATGTCATGTAAAACAGTGTTTGTCACTGTTATAACGTGATTTGTATTTTCTAGTTTAATTGTTTATCCACCTCCACCTGCAAAAGGAGGACTGGGAGTCACAAAAGAAGACCTAGAGTGCTTAGAATACGGAGAGTTTCTCAATGATGTCATCATTGATTTCTATCTTAAGTAAGTAAACGCAGCTTTAATTGTACCCTTTGTTCTGGGACCTGATCTGAACTTGAATGTTATTGTAAATGTTGCTCACTAAATGTGATACAGCAATTTTAGAAGAAATAGTATGATGGCTTTTTAAAAAGCTTTTGTGTATTCTCAGCAGTTTCTTTTGTTTCAGTTTTATTATTCTTGTCCCTCTAAAGGGCTGTGATGTAATTCAGACAGAATAACTAGGGGCAAAAAACCTCTTGGTGACCTCACAGAACAAAGTGCTGAGCAGTTTTAAGCAGGCCGTTGAACAGAGTACAGAATCTGTACTGAGTAGCTTATTTACTGTGTTTGCATGAAAAGGAGCATCCTCTGCTGTTCTGTGCAAGAGTTCAGAAATCGTTCTTTCTGATACACAGCTCCCACAGAAAGAAATACAGCTAATGCTCCTGGAGGAAGCTGTGCTTGGCTTAACTGATTCATGCCATACTACTGAAGTTGCTTGTGAAAGCAAGTTTTCCAGAACTGGCATTGTGGTCTGCCATTCCTTGTGCTGACTTAAACCTAAGCAGAATTCTGGCTCTCTTGAAGGTTGTCTGCAAGAATTCCATTTCGCTTGGCATCCAGCATGGCTGTGACCAATAGGAAGGCAGTTAAAACTTCTTGTCTAGAAGAGTGCGAAAGGAAACATGTACCAGTGTGTTTTGATGTGGTTTTACAGCAAAGACCTCTGTATTTTGCTCTAAACTAGAAATTAGTCCTGCAGTGTTGTCTTCGCAATAGCTGTAGCTGCATCTCATCAGAAAAGGAAGATTCAAATAAAGGAATTTAATGCAATCATTGCAGAAACCCCTCTGCTTTTGAGATTTGTTACTTTTACCAACATTCTCAATTTTCAATGTGTTGCAGTCTGTCTCATGTTTGACTCTGTTGCCCAAGTCATTAGGTGAAGCTGGAGGCACCTTGTGTTGGATGTCTGCAATTAGGAAAGCTTTTGCCTTCTAGGATGACAGACTAAAAGCTCAAGCTGATGTTTATAATAAAATAATCAACAGTAAAATCATACAGAATGAGTACCTGTAGATTATTTGTCTTGACTTTCACATGCATAACCTGTACAAGTAAAATGAACAGTTTATAGTACTGACCTGATCTATGATTTTTGTATACTTAGGTGTATAACACTCCATATGCTTATATTTGGTTCGGTTTTCAAGCCTGTCTTAATTGCAAGAGCTAGAAACCTAACTGAAAATAAATTCAAAAGTGTTAATACTGGAGCAAAAATCTGAGATAAAAGATAACTGCATTCTTAGCAGTTCCTTGACTGTTACATTCTCTAATGATGTTCAACCATGTGCATATTGAAAACAAAATAGAAAAGTTGAGCATGATTAGTACCTGTGAAGACAACTGATAGTAAGCATAACGTGAGTATGTTAAGTCATTAAAATAATTGTCCTTTTTTTAATCAGTAATCTTACTTTCTAGAGAAGGAATTTAATGATTTTCTTCTTTTTTCTTTGGTAGATACCTGTTGTTGGAGAAGGCGCCAAAACATCTTGCTGACCGTACGCACATTTTTAGCAGTTTCTTCTATAAGTGCCTGACCAGAACAGAAACAAACTCTGATGGGGATCTCAAACTTTCGTAAGTTCATTTCAGATGCCATTATGACCAGGAATGAGCTCTCTGTTGACGCCACTTGGAAGTTCTGCAGATCATCTCCTAATTAGCCCGTAACATAGTAATCAATGTTTGCCAAAGTATTGGTGGTTAAATGTTGGAATTCAAAATTTAAGTATACTGATGTTTTTCATTAAAATCTACTTGTGATTCATACTGAATCTGAACAAAAATGTTATTAGCTTTCTCCAACTTTATCGGAATCTTGTGGCAATTACTATGTATTTTTATATTTGTATTATAAACTCAGAGTTTTGCAAGGTGTGCATCACTTTAATAAACTGCACTTCTAAAAATATTTTTTAGATTTACCACATACTTAATTTTAAATATTGATAATAAATTACTGTGCAAATTTCTAGTAAGAAAATTTTATACACCAAGTTTACACTTGTTTTTTAACACTTGAGCATACTGGAATTGGAGAGTTTCACAAAACAGTATCGTTAACGGCTCAAGAACCTCATCACTTTGAGTTTCCAGCTAAGACTTTATTATAAAGCGTAGGACCATCCCCAGCACACTTTCCATTCCTTCTCAACAGTGATGTTTGAGAGTAGAGCTTGCTCTGCCACTTCACTTACAGTGACGATCTCCCAGCAACTTTCATTCTGTTTTCATCAATCAGCTTATCAAAGTTTTGGTGTGGTTTTTTAAAAGTTTTCTTTTTCTCTAAAGGGTTTTTTCTTCTGTTATCCATGAAGTCCCCAGGGTTTTTATTCTACTGGCAAACAAGGCCATCTGCACAGAGGTGTGCCGTCTTGTTTGTGTTACAGTCGCTGCTGGGTGAAAGCTGTGTAAAAGGGAAAAAAATGCAACTTCTGTAATATTTTCAAAGATGTCTCAAAAATTCAAGAAGCTGTACTTGAGAGAATGTCTTCCATCATTTTACTGTCTCCTGACCCTGAATATTCTGAGGTGGAGACAAAATTATCCACATTAAGAATGCTGCTGTGCCTTGATCTGATTCCTTTTACAAGACTGGACTGTTCATAACCTTCTTGGAGGACTAAAATGGCACTCTTAATTCACCATATTTCAAGGACTGTAGCTTATCCAGATCAGGAGATAGCTTTGGAAATTCTAGTTTTGTGTTTGGGCTTAGATACTTACCTGGTGATTACAGGTAGTTTGGATTGTGTGTTTGTTTCTGTGGGTTTTTTTGGATAAGTGGATAGTGGAAAATTGGACTTTGTACTGCTGTAAATTAAATTAATCTGAACTGATGTGGCTACTTAATGACTCGTTGCTTCCCTTTATTCACACTGCTTAGGCAGTAGATTGAGAAAGTTCCTTCTGTAGATGCTTTCCCAGGTTGCAAACATGCTTTCCCCTTTTAAGTTCCCAATGCTTTTAGAGTCATGTAGCATAGGAAGTTTACAGCAAGTCTTGACTTAATGCTGGCCCATGCAGAGTCCCACAGAAGCTTGTTTTTCCATTCCTCACTCCTTTTTTCCCATTCTTTCTACACTGAAGTTACATTTCTTGCTCACAGATCAGGATGGAATCAGAATGGTAATAGGAATGTGTCCTGAGTAAAGTCAGTTTTGCTTTCAGATCTAGGAAAATGAAATGTGCTCCAGCATTTAAAGGTCAGGACTCTGGAGGGAATCTGTTTTGGTTCTGACTTTGCTACAGATGTGTCGCATGACCCTATGCAAGCATTTAGCGTTTTCCTTCAAAATATAAGGTTGCTTAGACAAGCCTTCAAAAGTGGTATTGTGGAGTTTAATCCATGGATGTTTGAAAATTGTTACAGATCTGTTTTTACACTGGCTGGTGTTTAGGTGAGATTGTTTGCGTTTAGTGTAATAAATAATAATTACTGGATAAATAACTGCAAGAAATCCTTTCAAATCTGTGGATTATTTTTTCCAGAAGAGTTTAAGATGGTTCAGAAAGGGCTTGCTAGTCACTTGGGCATAAAGGCATGCTGATTTTTGTTGTTGTTGCTGGGGAAACGTCAAGACTAAATAAAACCATTGAGGTTTGGGAAGATGTAGGAGTACTAACCCTTCTACCTTGCTTTAACTAAAAAGAACAAATCTGAACAACAGTTCTCATTTGCATTCTGCAGAGCAGCACAGAGAAGACACAAAAGAGTAAGAACTTGGACTCGTCATATAAACATCTTCAGTAAAGATTATATCTTTGTGCCTGTGAATGAGGAGTAAGTCTATGTGTTTTAGACACCTTTTCTGATATTTAAAGATTTAAATATTTGAATGTTGTGGTGATAAAAAGATTTATGGCTGTAAGCTTGGATCACTGGAAGTGAACACATGAGGTTTTAAAGAGTAACAGGTGTGGAATGAGTAATATTAAAGTCTCTTCAAAAGTTAAACTTTTTATTTAGTTATTTTCAGTAAACTTTGCATGTCTATTTTTTGTTTTACAAAAATTTTGTAATTTTGAAATTTTGAAAATTGCTTTTACATATTTTTAAAATAATTTGTGTGTCATTGTGATGATTCCTGTGCCCTTAAGTAATATTTCTATAAAGAATTCACAGCAACTGATAGTGTTTATGGATCAGGAGTAGTACTTCCATGATCTGTGTCTCGGCCTGCTTGAATAAATGACCTGCACATGTTTACCTCCAGTAAAACTGAATAGTCATTGAGAGTTACGTAAGCAAAACAGCTGCAGGAAGAGATAAGGGTAAAGGCATGTTATACTCTCAGATATATTACTTTTTTATTTTTATTTTTTTTTACAGTGTGGGATGGGGTGTGAGACATTGATAAATTGCTGTAGTGGGTTTGTGTTGTTTTTTTAAGGAATTGATACTTATTTTTGCTGTTATACCACAACGCAAAGTAAAGAATGAATGAGAGGATTAGTATGAGAAGCCATGAAGGAACATGGCAGCAATAATTTTGTGTCACTAAACAGTTGTCTGTGAGCTCTCAGTGTTATAAAAACTTTTCATATCCTATTCAGAATGAAATTTTACACAGTTTTGACATTTTTCCTCCCCTCTTCCCACTGCTGGACAGGTCTCATTGGTACATTGCAGTTATCTGTTTTCCTTGGTTAGAAGAAGCTGTCTATGAGGAGTGTTCCCCTCAGAATTCATTATATCACCAGCCTCAACAATCTTTACTTCGGTCAGAGAGTGAGAACATTAGAACTGGTTCAGTGTTGGCCTTTCCAGGTAACAGCAAAGATGAAGAAGAAACGGATGCTAACAGAAGTTTATTCTCAGAACGCAAGTAATCCAGAAGAAAATTATGTTAAGCCATATATGTTTCTAATAGTGTCTTAATCCTTGAAGGAGAGAGATTATGTCTTAGAAAGAATCATTCATGTCAAAATCAATGTTAAATGTTTTTTATTACCATGCAGAGCAAAGACTGCACTGCATTTTTCTTGTCCACAACTCTGGAAAATACTGAAGGGGACAGGTAAAATCAGTGGCTCAGATTCCATCATGAGTGGAAAGGTCTTGAATTTCAGTAAGAATTTTATCAGGAAGACAGACCCTCAGTAACTCTGCTATTTGAATATTCAGAAGGGATGCAGAATTAGTTTATACTTCACTATCACGTTTTCAATACTAATAATAATGAATTTGAAAATGAAAACATTTCAGTTAGGAAATACTTTAAGAATTTAATTTGTTCTTTTGTACTAGGTGGCAATGAAATTGCTGCTTCTGCTTCAGTCCTGGATTCGGGTATTGCTAAAGTAAGTGCCTTTTTGCACTGACAGAGAAAAAATGTGGTACTCTGTTTCTGAAGTCTCTGAGACTTGACCAAGTTACTTTGCATCCTCTTTTGCAGCAGCTGTTAATGTTTGCGTGACTTGCAGCATGTGCAAGGCACTTTGAATTAGCCTAAAGTCCTCCTTTGGCTCTCTGGCTTTACATTTAAATCTATGAAAATTTGAGTTTATAATTGTGGGGTTTTTTAAGGTTGTTTTTGTGTTCTCTTCTGCTAGGTCTCCCTAAGTAATTCTAAAAAGCAGATCTGTAAAAGGTACGTTTCTGTTTTCATACTAATACTGTATCACCAGAAATTCTGCAGTCATTCGGTTATTTGTAATCAAGCCAAAGCTATAAGAACTTGTCCATTTTTTCTGTGTCTGTTCAGGTATTGATGCTCTTGTTACGCTGTATTCAAACAAAATATCTGTGTTGTTGGTAATGAAAGACTACAATGATTTTCTTGTTTGTTATTATTTTGTGCAGGCCTTGTATACTCATCTTAGATTCTTTGAAAGCTGGTTCCGTGCAGAAAACAGTTCAGGTTTTGAGAGAGTAAGTAACTAGTTTCTGCTTATTAGAAAGAGATTCTGCTGGTTGTATATCTTTTTTTCAAAATATTTTCTTAGTGAAGGCATACATTTCTAGGGCTAAAGGAAAATCCATAAAAAGCCACAACAAAGAATACTGTAATAGCAATACAGAGAGGCTTATGTCTTTGTTCTGCAGCCCAGATATAACACAAAAATTGTATAGTGGACACTCCTATATATGTGCAAAAAAGTAGAAACTAGACTGAAGCTCTCTAAAAGCTTGATGTTTCAGTATACTTAGATCAGAATGGTATTATTTGTTTTGAAAAGTGAGAGAAAATATATTCAGTCTTCTGTGTGGTAAGTGTATAAGTATTAGAAGAATGTCTTCAAACTTTCAGTACTTTTACACACTCCTAATGACTTCAGCATCTATCAACAATTTTTTAAAAAGCTGCTGGTATTAAATATTTGAAGCTAAACAGAATTGTTCTCTTTGTTCTCAGTTGTATTCACTTCACTGAAAGGAACAAAAATCTGTAAACCAAATGGTACATCCTTCTTGTAAAATTAAATTCCTCAAAATACTACCTGCATGTTAGGTGAGAATCACAAATTTTTGTGAGACCATCTTTTCCTGAGATAGAGAGACCTCCCCACCATGTGTGTCTTGGAAAGAAGAATTAAATAGCAATTTCTAATTTATTACATCTCACAGATTTTTAATTTATTTTTTTTAAATATCTGTGGGGTGTATTAACTTAGTGCTCTATGCTTTGAGCCAAAGTTGCTTTGGGTTTTTATATGTATTTTTAATCTCAGAATTGCAAGGACTTGATGCTTTTAGAAATAAAATGCAAGGTCTGACTTATTCCCTGAAGTCAAGCATTCTGTATGATTTTTAGAAGCACTGAGCCTTTGCAACTCTGACTAAATTCAGCAGAAAAGTATAGGTTGTCTTTGAAATCAGACCCTTATGCTTTCAATTCCTTCTTCCAAGTCATTGGCCAGCCCAGAGAAGTGGGGTCAGTGAGTTGCTACTGAAGCACAAGAACAATAGAATAACAAATAAATCTTAATAATTGAAAGTGTGATCCCTTAAAGTTTTTAACAAGTTTTGATATACCTTGTACATTAGTAGGTTGGAAGGGTTATTATATTGGTACAATTGCAACTCAAGTTGTTTGTAAAGTGAATTCTAAGGTTTCTTTAATGGTTTACTTAGGTTAGAAAACCACTGCTGGCCCCTTAGGATGAACCCAGGAAAAACCTGTGTGATAGCCAGAAAAGATTACTTGAGTTCTTCCTTTAAGGTTTAAAAATGTCCTGGTATCCTAATAGCTTGAAGAAACTTAGCACAAATAACTTTTTGTTTTTAAATAACATAATGTATATTTCTGTTTTGTATATATGTGGCAGAGATGCCTCTGAGTATGATAGAATAGTAAAGAGTGGAAATGGTGTGTTCCTTGTATGAATTTTTTGACAGATTCTGAGGAAGAGATTAGTTAATGCTATTTCAGCTTCTTGGCCACCACCAGAACAATATTGAGTATTATCCCAAAATGCAATGAGCTTGGGAGATATTTATCAAGTATTTAATCTGTTTGCTTTCTTTTGTAGGTACCTTGAAGTGGAATGGGAAACTAAACGAAAAACATACCGAGAATTCAGTAAATCAACAGTGATTGACCTGTGCCCCAGAGTTCCTAAACAAGATAACAGCAGTGATTGTGGGGTCTATTTGCTGCAGTATGTGGAAAGCTTCTTCCAGGTACAAATGGAAACTACCTTCCCCTTTCCTCAAAATTACCTTAAATCCAAAAAACCTGTTTCTGAGGGAAATAGCCAGATGCAAAATCCATTCTTCAAGTAGTGGCAGAGGTCTTTGTATCTGGAGCACAGACAGTCTCTCATCTGTGTTTGTTGGCAGACGTTTCTGACCTTGTAGTTTAATGTTGTTCTTACATTGACACATTCAATATCCCTAACTATTTGGGTGTGTTTGGAGTCTATTTAGTTTACACATTTCTGGCCTACAGATGGCACAAAGGCATCATTTCTATGCATCTCGTCTTGTAGCCTCTAAAACTTTGATCAGCTTGTGCATTGGCCATTGAGTGGCTCTGCAGGCAGCAGCTTCTGCAGAGAGAGGGAGGGGGTAGTCCTTAAAGGGAATGCACAGAGCCAAGGGAGCCTCTCTTTCCTGTTCAGCACGTATGTTTAAACATCTACACATGCTGGACTTCAGACACTGTCTTTTAGGGTGTCTGCAACTTTTCCTCCTCCACTGCCCTTTTACTCTGTCCTTTGAATGGCTTTACGTGTTTGCTTTCACGTGGTCCATGTTTTCTCCAAGAGTCCTGGGCATGGAAAGCCTTGTGTGGGACTTTGGCCAGTGGACAGATTTTATTTCTGTAGTAGAGCGGATTGCCATTCCAAAGTGCTAATGCAGACAGCATGGGGAATAAATGTGGGAATTGAGAGATCTGTGTGCAGTTGCAGGGTTATGATATCATTGAGATCACGGGGATGCGGTGGGACAGCTCACATGACTGAAGTGCTGTGATGGATGGATACAGGCTCTTTAGGAAGGACTGACTGGGGAGACAAGAAGGTAGAGTTGCCTTTTATGTGAGAGGGAAACTGTAATGCGTGGAGCTCTACCTAGGGTTGAATGAGGAGCCAACTGAGAGCTTATGGGTAGTGACTGAAGAGCAGTTTAATATGAGTGACATAGTAGATGGCATCTGCTGTAGGCCATCTGATCAGGAAGAACAAGTGGATTAGATGCTGAGAGGCCTGTATGGATGAAGGAGCAGCTCCTGGCAAAACTAAAACATAAAAAAGGAAGTATACAGAAGACAGAAGCAGGGACAAGTAACCTAGGAGGAATATAGACACACTAACGAAGCGTGCAGGTATGTAATTCAGAAAGCCAAACCCAGTTTAATCTGGTGAGTGATGTCAAAGGCAACAAGAAGGATTTCTATAATTATCTAAGCAACAAAAGGAAGAGTAGGGAAGATGTGGACTGACTGCTGCATGGAGCAACAGGTCCTGGTGACACAGGACATGGAAAAGATTGAGCTTCTGAATGCCTTCTTCATCTCACTCTTTACTAACAAGACTGGCTTTCAGGAATCCCAGGCCCTAGAGACTAGGGAAAAGACTGGAGCAAGGAAGACATACCCCTGGTGGAAGAAGACCAGGCTAGGTAATACTTACACTGAATATTCATAAGTCTGTGGGCCCTAGGGGAATGTTCCCATGAGTGCTGAGGTAGCTGACTGATATCATTGTGAGATTGCTTTTGATAATCTTTGAACAGTTGTGCCAATTGGGAGAGGACTGGAGAAAAGCAAATGTCACTGCTATCTTAAAAAAAAAAAAAAAGTCATGAATGAGGATGTAAGGAGTGACAGGCTGGTCAGCCTCACCACGATCCCTGGGAACGTGATGAAGCAATTAATCCTGGAACCCCTTTCCAGACATGTGAAGGACAAGAAGGGGCTTGAGAGTAGTCAGGATGGATTAACAAAAGTGGGATGGAGTCATGCTTGACCAGCATGATAAACTTCTGTGGTGAAATTACTGGCTTGGTAGATGAAAGGATGTTGTCTGCCTGGACTTCAGTGAGGCCTTTAACACTGTCTCCCATAAGATCCTCATAGAGAAACTGATGGAGTATGGACTGGAAGAGCAGGCAATGAGTTGCATTGAAAACTGACTGACTGAATGGGTTCTGAGGGTGGTGATCAGTGGCAGGCAGGCTAGTTGGAGGCCAGTAACTAGCCGTGTATCCCAGGAGTCAATACTAGGTCCACTCCTGTTTAACATCTTAGTGATTTGGATGTTGTGGCCGAGTGCACTCTCAGCAAGTTCACAGGTGACACAAAGCTGTGAGGAGTGGGTGATATACCAGAGTCATGCTGCCATCCAGAGGGACCTTGGTATGCTGGAGAATGGGCTGACAGGAACCTCATGAAGTTCAACAAGTGTAGAGTCCTATGCCTAGGGAGTAACAAACTCAGGCACCAATATATGCTTGGGAGTCACCCAGATGGAAAGAAGCAAGTCCAGCAAAAGGTCACAAAGATGATTAAGGTACTGTAGCATCCTTCACCTATGAGGGAAAGGTTGAGAGAGCCAGGACTCCAAGAGAAGACTCAGGGAGGATCCTATTAATGCGTACAAATATCTGAAGGGAGGGTGCAAAATGGACAGAGCCCTCTCTTTTCAGTGATGCCTAGTGACAGAACAAGAGGCAATGGATGCAAACTGCAACACAGGAAGTTCTGTCTGAATGTAAGGAAATACCTTTTTTTACTGTGAGGGTGACCAAATGCTGGTTCAGTTTGCCCAGAAAAGTTGTGGAGTATCTCTCCTTGGAGATGCTTAAAAGCTGTCTGGATGTGGTCCTGGCAGCTGGCTCTAGGTGGCCCTGCTCGAGCAGCAGGGTTGGACCAGATGATCTCCAGAAGTTCCTTCAATCCTCAACCATTCTGTGATTCTGTGGTAGATGAGTTGAGCTTTTGTGTAGGTGAAAAATGAAAATTCTTCACCAGTGCTTTTGAACTGCCTGTTCCCTACCACTGGGGTCGTGTTCTGCTTGCAGAATCAAGGCCAGGACAAGGTGGTTGTAATTTGTTCTAAACATACCAGGGCTCACAGACTGCAAACCATGATGTCTTTTTTGCTTGGCTTTTTCAATTTATCATGTCCTACTTTATTCAAAGGAAGGGGAAGGTAAAGTTTAAGTGTGGCAAAAGAATGAAGAGGGAAAGA
>NW_010168344.1:42478-73411 GCF_000695765.1 Mesitornis unicolor
TTTGGCAAATCAGATGTGGTGGTGTGATCTTACTGCCAAAGCTGCCAGCATCTTTCAGCCATTTCAATTTACTGTCCTCTTTTGTTCCAAATTCTCCTCCTCTCATGTCTTGCTAAAACTGCTCCTTTGTTGTCTTCTATCAGACAGACCAGCTCATGTCAGAAAAACACATGCCTGAGGTAACAAAACCTCATGTTTAACTGCTCTGTGCTTGATCCTTCCCTATAGTGTGGTTGTATGTGTGTGCTTTGTGACCAAAGTGCATCTGTCCCTTCTTAGATATAAAGAGTGTATCTAGTTGTATCATAGTATGTGGAATCTGCCTTGAATGTGTGCTTCTACTGATGTATCTATAGGAGAAGTGGTGATAACCTGTTTGGTGTTTACCATGAGTAACTTGTGGTAAAGGTATGTTCATATGTGATTACCATTGAGGAACTGGAATCTGACTTTGAAGACTGTCGCTGCCTCATGGAAACTTGTTTGTGCCTCCTTGGTTTCAGCAGTAATGAAATGAATTGAAACTCGTTTTGAAGGTTGCTTTAGGAAATTCATGGTGTAAATATTCTTTTTCTGTTACCAGAATCCCATAGTTAACTTTGAACAGCCGCTGCATCTTGAGAACTGGTTCCCTCGTCAGCTGATCAGAAGCAAAAGAGAAGAAATTCGAGACCTGATCTTGCAACTGCATTTCCACCAGCATAGTGGCAGCAGCAGCTAATAAATCTAAGCCAGATCTGGCAAAGAACATTGTTGTGTAAAGTAACTGGAACTCTGCTTAACAGCATTTGGGCTCTTTCTGCTTACAAGGAAGAAAACAAAAAAAAACCCAAAAACAAAACCACAAGAAGTATTTTGTTTGTTCAGTGTGTATTTATTTAATAAAAGATTTTTTTTTTCAGTTGAATTGCATCATAGAATGCAGTTGTGGTGGAGAAAGGAGAATGTTGTAGATAAAAGTGTAAATACTTAAGTTAAAAGCTTCATATGGATTGTTAATTGATTCTTTACTTGTAATACAAAAGCTGCATACAGGTATGTGCCACAAGGATGTAAAAATACTTTCATCTTTTGGAGCCTGTTCTTTACAATTCTATATGAATATGGATGATCATGTAGAAGTCAGGCCTGAAGACAGGATTTTGACCCTATTATTCTGTGTCTCTTGATTTTGCAGCTTGTACAGATAGAATGAATACTATGTATTGTTTTAATTTAAGGATCTAATATTGACTCTCTTTAGAGATGTACTTTTTCTTTTCGTTCTGATTATATATGGAAGTAGTCTGCATTTGGCAGAAAATTCTGCCAAAATTTGAGGCTGCTGAGTTTTGATTTTTTTTATCTATTTTTTTTCCCCTCCCTAGAATTTTCATAATAAAAAACTATTTTGAATGGAAGACATTTGCTTGAGAGCAACTGTTGAAATCTTCTAAAGTAAGGAGTGGATTTTTAAAAGTATTTTTAATTTTTTTTTTAATCAGATATAAGAAAAAATATTGCTTTCAAACTGCTTGCCAATACAATACATGTAGGCAGTAAATTTTTATTCCTATTCACCTTATTTTGGAGAGCTATACCTGCAAATCTTATGGCATCACATAGACAGGCAAGCAGGTTGTAGCTCAATAACCTCAAAGGTTTGAGGTGTTTTACTGAAAAACAAGGCCATTTTCATTCAGAAGGGTCATTGTGTTATGTATAATATGTCTTTATGATATGTAATTGGCATATAAGATAAAGAGGATTTATATCTTGCTCAGGAATATTAACTAGAGATGCACGAATATTTGAGTGTTTGAACTCAGACTTGATTTGATAAACTAGCACAAGTTTGTTGTCCTAATAGGTGTTTATTTGGATTTTCCTCAAACAGTGATCACATAAAACTCCAATAACGTTTTGACAAGTGCACACTTTTTTCTGTAGTTACTGCATGATAGAAGGTGACTGTTTTAAGAGGATGCTTTCTCCTGTTCCCCACTGTAAGTAAAGTGTCATCACACCCTTCAGAAGGACCATGTCAGATAACCACCAAAACCACCTGTGTCAAAAACAGATCTACGAAACCAGAGCTCTTAAAGCTGGAAGGTAGGCTAAAGAGTTAAAATAAAAATTGAGGGCAACCCAGAGGTGTGAGCACTTTTATGGCACTGCAGAATTCTCAGGGCCCCTTCCCTCAAGACAACCCTGAAACCTATAATTTGGAAAATCCATTTATTACTTCAGGTTCTGTACAGTCATTAAAAAAAAAATCCTGTACTATTGTTTCTCAAACCAGGAAGCATTCTTTCTGGAGAAGAGAGGCAATTTTAAAACAAAATAATTTGCTGAGCGCGGTTACCTTCTGTATAGCTGTGAGCAGCCCAGTTCAATTACTGTGTGGTTTTTGTCTTTGTTTCTACTTTAATTTTGTAGTTTGTCACTACCTCCCAACCAACATCTATCCCCATCCTCCCAGAGGTTTTGTGGCTTTCATCACCTAAATCACATTGGTATTACATATGGGGATAATCTGTGTATTAATTGTAAGACAAATGAAAGACAAAATATGGAAATGTGTGCCCTTTCACTGCACCTTTTTAATTGATGCATATTGTCAATGTTCCCTTATGACAAATAGTTTGGTTGTTTTCTTATGGTAAAGTTAGTTTTTATCATAAAGTAATTTGTTCTTTTTTAGATTGGTTTGTAAGTATTTAAAAGCAAAAGTCATGTTTAAACTTTTCTAAATTGGTTTTATAACATTAGAGGATTGCCTTTGTAGGTTTGTTAAATATATGCTATGAGAATGCAAATACATTTGATATTAAAATTACCTCCAGAAGTTGATGAATGTGATTGTTACCATTTTTTCCCAGCTGCCACAAATAGCCAATGAACTAAGCATAAGCTAGGCCATCTTACTGCTTTTAACATATAGACACAGTGTGTGTCTCTTAACCCTAATTTGTATTAAAGTGATTATTTGTTCTCCAGTCCTTATAAAGGCATGCAGCTAGTTCACTGCTTCTTGTGGCAAACAAGGCTGGTTTTTGACTCAAGAGCCTTAACAGTAATTTTCTGTAGTTAGGCTAACAGTCTTGACAGCCTGAATGACTAGCCTGGGAAATGCCTGGTTCCGCTAGCCACAACCCACCCCATTCAAGCCATTTGCATTTAACAATGGTATGCTAGAACAATGGTAAATGCTAGAAAGTGTCTGTGGAAAAAGTTACACTCCAGGTACCTTTGTGCATCTTTTTTAGATTCTAGTTTAGTTTCTAGAACTCCCCAGAGACAAATTTTAGCATATATAAGGCACCAGACTGACTCAGGGTCCTTCTTGCACTTCTCCTGCATCTCCATTTTTTGTATTAATCTTTGTTTAACTGAAATGGTGAAGTAGAGTGATACTTCAAAGCAAACCAGCCTTTGTAAGGCTCTTTACACTAATTTTGGTTTCAAGACAATTAATTGTACTCAAAAGTGTTAAATGTAGCTATCACTCTCTTTAAAAGGAGCTGCTACAGTCTAGCTGTGTAGGACCAGAAACTGTCTTCCATGAAGAAATCTTAGTCGTGAATATCCGTTTAAGGTACTGTTGGTTTGCATGACACAAGGAACAAGGTGGAAGAGAAGCAACTTGTAGAAAGTAAATCTTCCAGGAAAAACATAAGAAACCCCGAGTTTTCATCAAGAACTGGAGAAGTGAATCATGAAACTGCAAGTGTGCTTTTAAAAAAGTAGTCTGTCGACTACTTCATTTTTCCTCTGGAACTGCAGGCACAGATTCATTGCAGTCCATCTGTCCTTTCTGGGACTTGCCTCCTAGTACTTGACCCTCGAATGAGCTTGCAGTACTCAGTACTACGCCTTATAAAATAATAAAGACTTAAAAGCCACAGTAGTAACGGTTACATCTTGATTGTGACAGGGAAGCAGAATATTGCTTCTGGCACGCATGCATGTGCGCGCGCGCACACACCTCAACCAGATTCTGGTTTCTAGACAGAAAAGCAGGAATTGTAGAATGAGATTTGAAAGGTATCAGGATTGCAAGTGTTTCCATTAGTGGTTGAATAAAACTAAGACCAACAGCAGTAATTGTGTCCAACCAAATTGAAGTTGGAAATGCTCTTCAAAGATGAAGCACAGGCACCAGGATCATCTTTGTTGAGCAATGTAAGAGATACTTATCTGATCAATAGTTCAGAGAAGGAGAAATGCTGAGAATAGGCTTACATTAAAAACCTAGAAAGGCCAAAGCCCAGCTCAAATTCAATTTGGCTACTGCTGTTAAAGACAACAAAAATGTTTATATAAATATATTAGCAATAAAAGGTGAACTAAGGAGACTCTCCAACCTTTAGTGGATGTGAGGGGAAACAGAGTGACCAGGAATGAGGGAAAGGCTGAGGTACTTAATGCCTTCTTTGCTCAGTCTTTACTGGGTAAATCCATTATTACTCTGGGTACCCAGTCCCCCTGAGTGAGAAGACAGGGATGGAAAGCACAGTAAAGTCCCATAATCTATGAGGAGATGGTTGGTGACCTGCTGCACCACTTAGACATACACAAGTCTATGGGGCCAGATGGGATCCATGCCAGGGTCCTGAGGGAGCTGGCGAAAGTGCTCGCCAAGCCACTTTCCATCATTTCTCAGCAGTCTTGTCTAACCAGGGAGGTCCCAGTTGACTGGAGGCTTGCAAATGTGACGCCCATCTTGAGAAGGGCCGGAAGGAGGACTTGGGGAACTACAGACCTGTCGGTCTGACCTTGGTGCCAGGGAAGGTGATGGAACAAATCATCCTGAGTGCCATCATATGGCACATGCAGGTCAACCAAGCGATCAGGCCCAGTCAGCATGGGTTTAGGAAGGGCAGGTCCTACTTGACTAATCTTACGTCCTTTTATGATGAGGTGACCTGCTTGGTGGGTGAGGGAAAGGCTGTGGATGTTGTCTACCTGGACTTTAGTAAGGCCTTTGACACTGTTTACCACAGCACCCTCCTGGAAAAGCTGGCTGGGCATGGCTTGGACGGGCATATGCTTAACTGGGTAAAACACTGGCTGGATGGCTGGGTCCAAAAAGTTGTGGTGAATGGAGTTAAATCCAGCTGGCGGCCAGTCACAAGTGGTGTCCTCCAGGGCTGAGTACTGGGGCCACTTCTATTTAACATCTTTATCAATGACATGAACGAGGGAATTGAGAGCACCCTCAGTAAGTGTGCAGATGACACTAAGTTGGGTGGAAGTGTTGATCTGCCTGAGGGTAGGAAGGCTCTGCAGAGGGACCTGGACAGGCTGGATCAATGAGCAAAAGTCCATTGCAGGAGATTCAACGAAGCCAAGTGCTGAGTCCTGCGCAACAGCCCTATGCAGCACTACAGGCTTGGGGATAGGTGTCTGGAGAGCTGCCCGGAGCAGAAGGCCCTGGGGGTGACTGACAGTCACCTGAACATGAACCAGCAGTGTGCCCGGAGAGCCAAGAAGGCCAACAGCATCCTGGCCTGCATCAGGATTAGTGTGACCAGCAGGAGCAGGAAAGTGATTCTTCCCCTGTACTTGGTACTGGTGAGGCTGCACCTCAAATACTGTGTTCAGTTTTGGGCCCCTCACTACAGAAGGACATTGAGATGCTGAAGTGTGTCCAGAGAATCAGTGAAGCTAGTGAAAGGTCTGGAGCACAAGTCTTACGAGGAGCAGCTGAGGATGCTGGGGTTGTTCAGTTTGGAGAAAAGGACACTGAGGGGAGACCTTATCGCCTTCTACAACAACCTGAAAGGAGGCTGTAGCCTCCTGTATGTTTAAAATATTTTCTCGCACAGAAGCTGACACAGCCATACCATAGAAAACAAATTTTGGTAGAGATACAAAGCAGGTTGTTTTTTGACTATTCACATTCTGAGTACCTTGCTGATGAAAAAAGCAGCAATACCATAAATCTGAAGACTCTCCAGGAAAACTTTCAATTGGGTTTCATACTCTTACTGAGTCACCTGTATTCTGAGAATTTTCTCTAAAAGGATTAGTTGTCGTGTATTCTTAAGGTAAGTTGGCCTTTGCCTTTATAAGCATGTGTAGTATTTCTAATCTTTATTCAATTGCATTTTTGCAGGATAATGCAAGCAAAAACATTCATGACATCGAAAGCACCAGTCTCTGCAGAAGATTAAAAAATAGTCTGGTCTGTGTTGTTGAATCCAAGATTTGTAATAAAGGTGGCCAAGCTAGCCTCAAAAGTTGCTCTGTCTACCTAGAGATGCTGAATAGGACTTCAAAACAGTTTATGATCACTAGTGCAATGTTTCTGTACCTTGTATCATCAGGACTGTTTGATTTACAGCTCCAGTGTGGTGTGCTGCACTTGCCAGTACTGTAGCTAGCTTGACAGAGCCAGCCTAGGTGAACAGTCTGATTCTAAGAAAACTGTTTCACAGTGTTAGAGTAGCTCAGTAGTTAAACTTAAAAAAAATAAAAAGTGTAATTTAGTAATTTTGAGGAAAAGGCAAGGAAAAAAAGACTTGTAATTAAGTAATTTTGAGGAAAAAGCAAGGAAAATATGTCGTTGTTTTGAAAAGTATCTACTAGAGTCTGTTAGATGTCAGAAGGCAGAGCCTAAAAACAAAGGTGGTTTTATTTGATTTGTGTGAGTGTCCTGTGTGTCATACCAGGAATTACCAGTGTTACCTGAATTGCTGCAGTTCAGCAGAGCAGCCAGAAGAGAGGAGTCAGCACTGTTACACCTAAGGAGCTCTGTGTAAATGCTCTGCAGAGTGTCATCTGGGAAACCTTGGGAATCCAAGGTTTGAAACCTTGAAAATCCAAAGCTTTGAAACCTTTATGCAAAACCACTACCAAAAATAGTCACTTCAGACAAACCAGCAGTTTACTCAGATTAATCTGAACGCAGTAACCTGCAAGTCCTGAGTTAACGCCACCCAGGAGACTGCCCCAGTGAGGTTTTTCTACTGGTCTGACTGCTGTCTCCATTGCAGGAGTGCTTTCATACGTGTTTCCACAATGATCTGACCCCAGACAGGAGGGGAGCTGAGACTGCTGCTGCTTTCCTGCACTTTGTCCTTTCTGCAGTTCTTCGTAGCAGATCATCTCTTCAGGTATCTGTACTGATTTGTTCCTACTGCTTATGTCAGATAATATCTGAACAGAGATGAAAGAATCACAACTTGCGCTGGTGTTATCTTCGGAGGAAGCACCTCTTCTGGGATTCAAGGGACGGTGGTGTAACAGCACAAGATGTGGTGCTTTAGCACAGACTTGGGCAGCAGGGCTGTATTAGCTCTGTCACCAGAAGAAACAATCCTACAGAGAGATTGCTTCAGTGTTATCTACATATGCGTCAGTGTTTAAGCAAGTCAGTACGATTTTAGATACATGTATTTGTACAAGCAGCAGATAAAACACACTGAGACCTTCCACTGGAGACTAGTGTGCTCCCTTTCATGTTTTGTGATCAGCATGATTTTTAAAAAGGGCAGAAATTGAAGGGCCAATGAAAAAACGTGGTTAATTAAATGTGAAAGGTGCTGTCCTTGTTTGGACTGTCTGTTAATGGTATGACAAGCTCTGGTAAAGAGCTTAGCCGGCCAGATTAAAATTAAAAAATTGTCTCAGTCCATCTGCTAGCTCCAAGGAGTTTACTTCCATCACCTTTTCTTATTTCTTCACTGAAGTGGAATACAGTGAAAAGAACATTCTCAGGATGTCTCAGTTGACTTTTTTTACCTAATGTTTTTTCCAAAGATAATTGTATGTGACGCCAAGACATTTTCAAGAAAGGCAATACTCTTGGTTGGTTCAAGGATACGTTAAAGACAACAGCTCCTTTGCTAAAAGGGATTTTCTTTTTTTTTTTTCCTTGCATATAGTTGTTTTTGAAACAAAGAAGTATGTTTGACTTAATTTGGAGAATGTTTCTTTGCCTTCCGGTTTTGGGAATGACTAAAAGTGATCTTCAGACAGTTGCAGGTAATGCAGAAATCTTATTCATATTCTTGTATTCAGAGTTTATCTATGGTAGTGTGCAAAAAAAAAATTATACCTCTCTGCTTTAATTATACAAAAGGAGAATAATACAGAGAAATGTTTGGTCAAATCTGTGCATGATATCAGTGTAAATATGGAATATTTAGAATTATTCCCAGGAGGTATTACTGTACATTTGTGTTGTTTTGAGACTGGAATATAGCTACAGGAGGCAAGTTTTTCCAGCTTTGGGAGACATTAATTACTGATAAATGTTTTACATGGTGCTTTTTTCATTAAGAATTTTGTATTATATCTTAAAAACTGAGGTTCTGTCTTCTGCTTATGGACACTGAAGACACATTAGTTTTGGTAAAGACTGGGCTTTTGCCTTAGGGACCTTTTTGGTGTTCCCTTCTCCCTCTGATGTACCATCTGGTGGTTGTTTTTTGCACTAGACTCGACTATTAATATGCCATCAAAATAATCATGTCCTTCATCTTTCAGTCATTGAAGTCAAAGGTGCTATTGACTTTGAAGTTGCAGAATAAGCTCCTAATCTGTGGGATGAAAAATTACATACACTTATCACTGTTCTTTCTCTAAGAAATTATTCATTGTGATTCTTCTTCAGTCATGTTTTCTGGGGAAAAAGTGAAAGTAGAAAGTTGAATTAACTAATTTCAGATCAGCTGACTGTGGAAGATAGAGAATTAGACTGTCAGACTAAAACCAAATAGACAGATTTTCCCCTCAACTGTAAAGTTTTCTCTGGAACAACTAACATAAGAGGGGATTTTTAAAAAGCTAACATTGATGAGCCCTTTTTCCCCCCCTCCTTATTTTTTCCCCTCTCCAGTCAAGTAGGGACCTATCTCATGGTGGTGAAAGGTGTACTTGCTAGCTGTAAATTCAAGCAGCTTTCTTGATGCAAGGAATGTAAATGTTGTAGAAAGAAAGTATAGAATAAGGGGACTTGGTAATTAATTTATTACTTTTTTCATTCCTGTCCCTGAAAGCTTCTAAGTACATGTTCATTCACAGATACAGTCCCATTGACTTAAAGAAGCCGAATCATAGAAGTGTAGTTAAGCACAAAACATTAGCATTCAAAGAGTAAGGGCTTTAAGTTATCATTTGATAGGATGCTGTAAAGAGCTTAAGGTTGTTTATAATACTACAGTCATACAGACAGGCTTTGTTAGCAGTAAAAAAGTGCAGTTATGTCCTTCAGAGAGCAGTGGAATGGCATTAAGATGCATATGATTGCATCACTATCTTACCTGAGAAATTTGTGTGATTTTAATTTTACAGCAGAAGGTTATTCAGCTACAGAAGGAGGACAGGCTAAAGATGGTTCACCAACACCACAGCTCAGTGGCTGGCAGTTGGCAAACCCTTCTCTGCCTCCTGAATTGAAAAAGCTTTATGGCATCATGGAAGCTGAACAGGTCAACAAGCATGTGCTGTTACGAAGGAAGCGGTCCATTCTGTTTCCCAGTGGTGTTAAGATCTGCCCTGATGAATCTGTTGAGCAGGCTATTGCCAACCATCTGAAATATTTCAGGCTCAGAGGTAAGTGATTGTAATCTCATGGGTAATTGATAAAGAGCTTTTATTTATTAAAAAATAGTAGATGAAGCTTTTAAGCATGATAAATACCAGGCAATAGGAAATAAATCATTACTTAAGAAACTTAGTTTTCTGTGATAATCTTCCTTATGAGAGCTGTTCTGAGGTGAAAAAACACCTTCTGATTACACTTATACATCATAAAAACTCTCAGTCTCTGAAAACACAGTTAGTGTTTAATTACTCATCCTTATAGAACAATTTGAATGCTAAGAAAAATAGGTTTTATGTGCAGGTTACCCAAATGGCAGAGCTTGTTGTTTTTATTTAGTGTTCTTCAAGTGCTAGTAGAATTCACTGAGGGATCTTTCAGAAAAGAGTCAGGTGTGAGACATTAGTGTCTCAGCAATGTGACTTTTGACTATGCCTGGTTGTGTGAAGCATTGCATGTTCTCTTGCCTAGAAATCCGATTTCTGTGTATCAAGCTGTAGTATAATAGACATGAAGCCTTTCTTTTAGGATGCAGAAGTTGGTGTGACAGAGCTTTCTCTGAAAATCTAAAGAACATATTTGGAGAACAACAAAGTGGAATTATATGGGAGCCTCATTCAAATATGAATTTTGCCCAGCCTGTGAGGGATGCCAACACTGATGATCACACAGTTTGAGAGGCTTTGCAAGCTTCATGTTTACATCCACCCTGTAACACTCAAGTCGTCTTTGTTTTGCTCAAAGTGAATCTATAGTATGTGCTTTAGCTGCAATCACTGCTCAGTTATCTGTGATAGCAGTATGTAAGGGCAGTACCAAGTAAGCAAAAGTGTGAGTGATAATAAAGAAGGAAAATCTGTAAATTAGGTTGTAAAAGCTTATTTAGGTCTTAATGGTCCTAGGTTGAACCAAAAATCCACCTAGTCCATCTGCTTCCCTACTGGATTTATGGCTTCCACAATCCACAACAATTTCTTAAGCAGAGATGCTATGACAACCCTTAGCGTTTTCAGCTTTAAACTTTTGAAAAAAATCTCTGCAAGTAGCAGAGATGATGCTGTTACTTTCATTCACAGTAAAGCTGTTCCTTGAGTATTACTGGATTTTATACCATCTTTTTCTTGAAACCATGCTTTTTTTCTAGCTAGCTGAGTCAGTGGAGTGATAAAATAGTGAGATGGACTTTCTTGTGTCTACACTGCCAACAAAATAGTCCTAGGAAAAAGTGTGGTCACTGTTCAGCACTCAGAGACCAGATAGTATCAGTAACTAGCAAAATAACTGACCCCACAACAAATAAGGAAATAAATAAGAACATATGAAGAATCTGTTGATTTTTCAATCTCAGTCTGCATTTGTAGAATCTTCTTTTTATTCTCTATCTGTTGAAGTAAGGAATGACCTTAATATCCTTCAGTTTCTCTGAAAAGGATAGTTTCAATGCAATCTGTTCTTTTGTTAGTTATATGTCACTGTCAGCAAAAACCACTGCCACTACCATGGAAGGGAAGGTTGGTTGCTCTTTTATACAAGGGTTTATTAGAAAAAAAGAAAAGGTTTGCATGTGCTGATTAGCTGGGTTACGTTTGTTCTATCTATATCAACCACAGAAGGAAACAAGTTGGAGTATAATTATCTATCTGTAGCTTCAAGCTTTTTTTTTACTTTTGCGAGCTTGCTAAAGCCTCTCTGACGAGAGACTGACTGACGAACATCTCTGTCATAGGCTTTAAGCATGATAGGCTTGAGGTTTTTTTCCTCCAGATTACATCATCTGGATTTTTTATAGCCTTAAAAAGATAGAAGATAAAGAGATATATATATAAATATATAATAAATCATTTTTAAAAAATCAAAAGGTGACAAAATACAGGAATGCGGAGAAAAATCAGTATTTTCTAAAACAGCAGTAGCACACTAACAGTAACACACACAGTAACATATGAAATTCTAATGGTATGATTTTTCACTGGTGGCTGTTATTATTGCTGTAGTAGTCAGAAGCACTGGCCAAAGATATAGGTGTTTTTGTACTTGTTTCTCTACACCTGCAGTCTAGAAGACAGATTTTTCAAGTGTTGATTTATTCCTGCAGTCAATCACACTGCAGAACAGAGTTTTGCATTAGCAGAAGATACTGTTTACAGTCTTTTTTGAGACAAATCTGGAATTATGAGTGTCCCTTGCGCTCCCCAGTCTGATAGAGTCACTGCATCTCTTGTAGCTGTGTATGGAGGTAGCTGCTGTTACCTGGCTTTGTATTTCTTTTGTTAGAATATGGAGATGAAAATCAGGCATAGATGCTTACAGATTGGATACTGTAGGCCTATGGGTTGACTTTTTAACACATGAACTGTTGTGATAAACACAATGTGTGTGCAATGGGCAACTGGAGGTTTCAAAAAACAGATTCTGTGGGAAGCTAATAGTGAGATTTCAGATTGTGAGTATACTGTATTTGGTAATGTTGATTATGAATAATGACATTCTTCACTGCTGATGGGGAGATGGTAGCCTAAATCCCTGTTAAATAAAAATTATTATATGAAAAAATAGCCATAGCCACTCAGACCAAAAGTCTGTGGTGACTAAAAGTCTGTCTACTTTGGGTAGATAATTCAGTGAGTCTGTCTGTTTCCTTTGGTGTAAATTGCTGGTAGATGGCTGAGGGTTGCAATAGACTTGGAAGCTGAATTAGCCAGTAAAACAGAAACAAGATAAGGATTGCAAGTTAGCATGGCTTGCACCATTTTCCCTATCCTATACCTGTCAACTGAGTAAAAAAAGGTCTGCTGAATTTTGACACCATGGTTCAGGGTTAATATTGCTACTCTTTGCCACCTCTGAGATATAGTTACTCTGGTGGCTACCTTTCCCAAATTCTGTTTGTATTTTTTCCTACTGTGATCCACTGTCTTAAATAATTCAGTATATGGTCATGAGTGAGTACATCTTCTTTTCGCAAGAGCAGATAATATAGTCTCTCTGACAGAACTGTTTTTGTCAGCTAGAGCTTCAGATAAAGCTGAAAAATCTAAAGATAGGGTTTAAAGATATGGAGCAAAGAAGGAAGTAGATCATATTCTAATGTGTCATAGCTGATAAGAGGCAAGGACATTTTGGTGCTTTGGAAAGAAGAAGAGGTATTTCTCAGGAATGAAGTTCTGTGCATGATTATGATCCCTAGACTGGGTAATCTGGGGCATAGCACTGAGCTATCTTGTTTTCCTTTTTCTTATGTCACTTCAAATCTATTTATTGAAGTATCAGAAATAATGATGTAATGTTCTGCACATGGACAGAGTTAAGAGTGAAGTTTTAATCTGATGCTGAAATCCTAAGTGTTGCAAATTATTCAAATGTTGCTGAATAATGATGAAAGCAAGCAGTCAAAAGTCATAAAAAGTACTTGGCTAAACAAAGCGTCTGGCTGAGTGAGCCTTTCCCCCTCATCCTTGGCATATATTGCTATATAGCTCATACTCAGCCAAAACAATTCTGAATTCTTTTTGTAGAAGGTCTAGTTCTGTCTCTGTCTACATTTGAATTCTTAGAAGTCAGGATAAGCTTCTAAAAAGCTTTTCCCATGAAAGACACTCTTTTGTAGTTACTGAAATATTACTGGTGAGAATAGTTTATGTGCTAGAGTTTAGTATCATAGCATTCAAAGAAAAAAATCTTTGATGTGGATTAGCTAATTCACTTTCAACTATTTTAATTTAAAATCCTGCCTTCTTGTATACATCGTTTAAGGGTTGCTGTGTTACAGGCTGTACATAGCAGCATTTCAGGAATAGGTGAAGTTATTTCTCTGCATATGTGTATAATAATTTGTTTAGCGAGTGCTAATGAAGTCTTTGCAGGAAAGATCTCTTAGGAAATGTCTCTCTGTCACCTGTAGTCCTTATCAAAACCCACTGCAATTAAGCCATTCAGTTGTGCAGAAATTGTTGGAAAGGAGAAGGAGTTGGCCTCATGTTGCCTCGAAATAGAATATTCAGCCTGATTCAGTGCTCCTAGCCACTGAACAGGATTCAACCTTTAAGAAGCAGTAATGGGATTTAACTGGGATTAAACTCCAGCACTGCTCACTTACACAAATGGCCAGGAAGCCACCCTACCCCCTACTAGGTGCCCAGTGCTGTCATGTGGTGCCCCTCCTGTTAACCTCAGAAATCCCTGAGCATGGACTGCGTGTAATAGGCTAATTGTCTCTCATTTGAGAGATAAATGCATTCTGAATGGTAAAGCTGGAGCCACAGAGATGCTGTATCCAATCCAGGTGCATGAGAGGTAATGATACAGGAGAATTTCAGAAAGAGGTATGATCTCATCACAGATCTTAGCTGGAGGTTTTGAAAACAATTATGAAGTCTTTAAGAAAGGAAGCTTCAAACAAACTTTTTCACTCCTTCCTGCAGATTTATAGGACTGAAAAGAGCTTGTGCCTGCCTATGTGGATTTTTTTTTACTAAAACACAATTTATCTTAAGCTTTTAAGGATATTCTGTATTATTTGTAAGTATTACTTGAGTGTAAACACTGCATTTGAAGCAGATAAGCTCCCAAGGGCTGAGCTTTTCAGCTTCCAGAGCAGATATGCTGGGATTCACATGTTCTTACTACATGTCTGGTTTTCTGAGGCAGCCTTTGAAACCTGTTACAGCCTCTAAAAGTCAAGGCCCTGCCTCCTTTAAGTGCCTATGACACTCTGCTCAAGTGGAAGTTTGCACAAGGGCATGGGCCAGACACGCTGATCTTTCGATTTCTTCCTGCCTCCTCTCTCACCTTGTAGATGATTATATCTCAGTGATGAGTTAAGTATCTTCTAATTTCTGAGGCATTTCAGGATAGAGTAGATGCAAAAGGTACTTTGGGGAAAAATCGCAGAACAAGTCATCTGGTTTGAATTCTGGTTTACTGCATCAGTCAGTTACACATCTTCTGTGCACCTACTTACAGCTGAAATGATCACATCTCTGTAGGAGGGAGCCTATCTTATCTCAAAGGCTTTGTTTTTTTAACATATGAATTCTTCAGAGAAAAAATTACGAAGCATCTGAGAGATAAATTAACACTAAAATACAAGTTATTTATTACTGCAGCCATGGGATGAAGGAAGTAATTTTCTAGAGAAGCTTACCTTCCCACCCACGTGTAGCCTTCAAGGCTCTTAGCCCGTTGCCTTAAAAGATTGATCTCGATTTTATGATGCTTTTAATCAGTATTGTTTGCCAGGGATTAAAGGCCTCATAGCAAATCCTGTCTCCTCCAGTGCTTGGTGTTGCTAATGCTGTCCCATATATCTGTGCCTGTGGCTACCTCTGTAGCAGGCTAGTGAAAGTCTGGTGAGATCTAGCCACGAAGACATGCCTTGCGGGCTGATCTGCTGTTCAACTGGCATGTGGCAGCACTGCTGGGGCTGCTCAGTAGTTCCTTCCTGATCCTGGCAAGGTTGGCTGCTTGGTTGGTTTGCTGGTTTTTAAGGGTTTTGCAGCCAGTCTTAAAAATCTAATTCTTGGAAAGATCATCACACAAAGCAGCAAATAAAATCTGTACAGCAGATTTATTTTACGAATAGTTGGAGTATTTTAGTGCAGCATATTGTACTAAGCAAGCACTGATGCTGCAAGTTTTACCCATCCCTAACTACTTTAAACATTTTATATTTAAAATTCAAAGTTACATTGCTAGTAAATATGTTGTTTTTTTTGTTTTCCCCTAAATTCTTATTTTCTTTTTTTTTTCTATTTTGGTTTCAAGGAGTTACTATTTTAAATATCAGTAAAAAATTGCTTAATTTATTGTCAGTATATGTAGATAGTATATGGGCCACAGATACTGGCAAGTTGCTGGAACACCCACAGGGGTGGGCTCCACCTTTGAGTTAAAAGAAGCTCAATCACATTTATTATGGAACTTGAACATACTGTGAGGGTGGTGTCTCTTCAGTTCCCTAGGTGGCTGTGTCAATGATGCTGTGGTAAGAACTGGCTTCCTCTTTGATGTACCTAAAGGAGAAATGGGAGGTAGAATAATGCTTGTTTCTTTCTTTACATGGGCATGAAAAAACCCATGCTGTTCTTCTGTGCTTGGAAAGGCAACTCTCATCTAACTACAAAACATTGAAAAAGTGTACGAGAAAAACAGACTGAAATGAAATTGTTCCTTTTCTTAGCCAGGCTACGGATTTTCTCTTGAACACCATATAGGTAAACATGCTTAGGGGTGGTTCTTGAGTTGAGCCTTTACAGCCTGGATTTGTTATTCTGCAAAGCAATCCCCTGCTTTACAAGCTGGCCAGTTGGAATAAACAGGACAGTCAGAAGTATGTCAACAAGGTCGGGGGATGACTGTGTGGCAAGCAGGTCACCACAGCCCCGTCT
Organism: Mesitornis unicolor; assembly: GCF_000695765.1. Lineage (NCBI taxonomy): Eukaryota > Metazoa > Chordata > Aves > Mesitornithiformes > Mesitornithidae > Mesitornis > Mesitornis unicolor. Next base: position 58,397 of record NW_010168344.1, read on the forward strand.
CCTCGGCAACGCTAATTGTTTAAATGGCAGTCATGGTAGTTGTTTGCCTGGGGTTTTTAATCCCTTCCCATATATCAGAAGTAACAAAACACTTGGGAAGAAGAAATTGGCCAGCCTTTTCCTTCTGAATATGGAAGCAATTTGTACCGTACTGTCCAGCTTGTTGTCGCTTTGCTGCAGTGGAAATTGCTAGCTAGGACACAAGCTAAAGATGACAGAATGTGACTCCTTATCTGTGTCCCCTTTCCTCTTTCCATGGAAAATATTACCCTGTTCTGACAAATTACATCTGATTAATCAGCTTGGAGACCACAGATGGCACACAGCCTTTGGGGTTGGAATTCAGTGAGGTGTCTAATTCCAAATGAAAGGACACACAACAAATCCTTAATCTACTAGGAGCTCATTGGGACAACTGTTCATACAACAGCAGCTTGTATTCAAGCAAGACACTGTCTCATCATGTTTCTTCAAAAAAAAGAGATTAAACTTATTTAAGAGCCTTAAGGAAAACTGCCTTCAATTATTACTGCCAATTAATTGGCAGTAATTAATTATTACTTGCAACTGGAAAGCCAGCCCTTTGCCTTTTGAAAACTGTAGGATTAGACAGTGCCACTGCAATGTGTTTGCAAGGCCTTGCCATAGCTTCACCTCTCACTGATAGCCTGCTGAAGGCTTATTCCAGCCACAGTATAATAATTTTATTACAAAATTGTTGCCGTACAATGTTGCACCTGGAGTGAAAGATCCATTAGTCAGAATGAAGGATACAAGTACTGCCAAAAGAAGTAAGAGTGAGTGGTATTCCTTAGTGTAGGCTTCTGGATTTGAAACTAGAATTTGATCTTTTCATGGATGCCCAGCTCTTAGGTGTGGGATGGTAGAGAGGATACTACAGATGCCATTCTGCTTCAGGAAGCTTATCAGTAGTCCAGCAGGATCCAGAAGTCCTGGAGCAGGATTACGGCTTCATTGCCCGAGGTCAGTGCAGAGGTCATACAGAAGCATGGTCCATGCCTCAAAGAGGTATTCTTCCTCAGCTGCTGTAGAAGCAAGCATGTGAGAGGATGCATGGATGCTTGTAAATTTGGCTATTTATTTCTGATTAGTAAAGACACGTAAGAAAAACTGTCTGGAAGCATCTCTAATACTCCTTACCTAATTACCCTGTCTTACAGATAAAGTTAGCTACTTGGAAACTGAGGGGGTGTTAGAACAGTGCTATACTACTGATAGTTAATAACGCAGAGTTTGAGAACTGCATTCTTCTCTAGTTGTACATGTCAAATGAGCTAGAAGGCTAATCACCATGTAGGAAAGCTGTCAGGAATGCGGAGTGGAAATGAGAGATATCTGTGTATCTGCAGAGTTTGACAATGGAGAAATGGTCTCAACTGCTCTCATAAACTGAAATACTGGATGGAGAAAACAGCTTTTTCTGCAAGGTGCCATCCAACGTGACAGAATCAGCTGAATTTTAAAGATGCTACTGCATGTGAAACAGTTCCTTAAGGCTGTTATTTATAAAGCTTTTGCATTGAAGAAAAATGTCTATCTCTTGTTTGAATGAAGTTATGTTTCCATAGGGGATCTATGTGTTAAGTTCTACACAAGTACATTAAATCAATTTCAGAATTCAGAATGCTGATTGTCAAGAAGACAAGGTACTGGTTTTGGCAGCCTGGAGTTTATTTTTAAGATGATTGAAGAAAATTACTTTCCAAAGATAGATTCATGGTCAGTCTCCTGTAGGATCTTGTTTGCAATGTCAAGACTTTCCCTGAATGCAAAGCATTCCTCTGCTGAGCTGTGTATATATAACTAGTGAAATCCGATTAAGGCCAAAAAGCAGGTTTGTCTGCTACTACTCCAGGCTGGCATCTGCTGTGAGTGATTTTTAGAGTTGTTCTCCTTTTAACACTGTTCTCTACCAGGACACAAGGAAAATCCTATAAATCTTCCTTTCTTCCAGTTATCCTGGGTCACAGAGAGGTTCGTGCTTGAGCATTATGTGACCAACTGCTCTGATTGGCAAAGTGCACATGTGAGATAGGGAGGTTAAAGCAGCTGTAGTAGTAGATAATTTAATCCTTAATTTGTAGACTGTCTGTTCAGTCAGAGATGCTTAGCTCTTTCTCAGTGCATACATGCAGTATGGTTAGAGGCTGACATTTCTTAACATATTGTGTTACTGTGTCATCATCCTGCCTTGTGTTTCAAATTATTAATGCATTTATAATTTCTGAAACTTATTTTAAATTCCATGTAAAGGCAAATCCAAAGGAATTGTTACTAATTTAGCCTCTAAAACTTTGATCAGTTCAACTATCATTCTTACAAATTAAGCTCAAGTTCTATTTTGTGTGAGAATATTTGCCATATGATTTTGGTTTTCTAAATTTCCTAAAAATCTGACCCATTACTGATTTACTCAGTAAAAATACTGTTGTTCTTGCTGGTTGTTAGGAGACTAGTGTGCACTCTCTTGCTCTCTATTTTTTTTTTTTTTAATTTAGTGAAGTAATCAATTACTTCATTTAAAAAATCAGGAAGGGAAGTAGTAGGAGTGTGGAAGATCCACCAGATCTTCACTGTCAATTCCTTCAATGCCTTACACATATACATATAGGTGTATAGTCACTGTATTCCATATATTAATGTATTGAAAAGCATACAACATTTGGACAGTACTTTCCTGACCACCCATGTCATGGAAGCACTCCTGTTGTACTAACACTAGATGTTTCTTGTACCTTCAGTGTGTCAGGAAACAGTCTGGGAGGTCTTCAAGACATTCTGGGATAGGCTGCCAGAGAGTGAAGAATACCACACCTGGATGAGCCTGTGTGAGGAAGGAATGATGAGCATCTTTGAAATGGGCACAAACTTCAGTCAGTCTGAGGAGCACCGGAGTCTGATTGTGAAGGTGAGTGCAGCACCTGGTTGGTGTTTTCTCATAAACAAGAGCATAATGTCCCACTGCCACATGCAGCTTGGCATACGGCAGGTGGTAACATGTGGAGAACTTAAAATGGACAGGCATGAGTATCCCAGCTCTTGGATCTACAGTTCTGAGGTCAGTTCCAAAACCAAAGTTGTAGCTGATTTGATGAAGGAGAAAGCAACAATGATGAAGAGAATGCTGTTTTTGATAGGTAATGTTCATGACAAGGAGATGATGTCTAGACATTGTCGTGGTTTAACCAGGACAACCTCTTCTCTGAAGAGGCAGCATGGCATTAGGCAGACTGTGGCACATTACCCTCTGTGGCGTGTAGCAGCTTTCCTGCTCTGAACTGCACATAGAGATGCCTTCAGTTCAAATGACACTTTGAACTGGGAAGTTCTGAGCTGTATTTCTGGTGCTACCAAGATGTACGGCTAAACTACCTGTTTGATGTTTTATGTTGCTGTAGGTTTGTGACATCTGTGCCCTGTAGCCTGACTGAAATGAGTGTGACTATAAATATAAAAAGCTTTGGTGTTCTGTGAAGGCAATTGATAACACTGTCACTGTGGGAAGTTGAGAGGTTAAAATCAGAGTACAAGTGTAAAACAATTTAATAAAAGATTAATGAATATCTTGGTATATTCTCTGCTATTTCAGTTGAAGTAAGCTTAAAGCAAATAAAAGAAACATTAAGCAAAAGAAGCCCGTCTCAAAATATGAAGATGTCTTTTCAGGAGTTTGTGAGTTTTAAAATTAAGTCCTTACTACAGAATTAAGTGCTTAGCTTTGTACAATTCCACGATACGGTAGATATCTTAATTTCTCTGGATAAAAGACTGTCTTAAAATGTATGGTGGTTTATGGATCGTCTTTAAGATTACAATTTCTTCTATTCTTGCAAGTTAATAGATAAGTAGTTTTATGAAACTTATAAGTCTTAAATGTACGATCCCATGGAATCAGTAATGTTCTGCTAGTATGGATGTGCTGACATTTTTCCTTTCTGCTTTTTTATGGACTTCTATGCTAGGTATGTGAACTAGGGAATGTGAGTATTAAAATTATTGTGGATAATGGAGACAGGTTTGGTGTATTTTTTTTTCTGAGCCTGCATGTTAATCTTCACAGGTGGATGCTAGCAAAAGTTTGCTTCTGTTGTGTCTGATGGTACCGTTGTCCATAGAAGACTTTGCAAAAAGACAGAGACAAAAAAAAAATTGATGCGAACTTTTTATGTGTACAGTGACTGTATTATTGATTATTGCTTTATGTAAGATTTTGGTAGTGAGTTGATCTATAGTGGGAGCTTATTAAGAGAAAGGATGTTTCTTGGAAGCAGGATGATGCATTTAACTTCCCACTGCTGCTTTACCTTTTTGAGTATGGCTTTTCATCATTACACTGGAGTCAGACAAAGTGCTCGGTGTTTAATGATTTATTCAGATGGTTTATTTGTAATTTAGGTTTCCCTTCTTCTGTAGATGGATATATTCCCTTCAGCATTGCAATATTCTGGAATAGGACTGTTCATCCTTCAATTTGCTTTCAGCACAGTTGTTAAAAGGTGACTGTTGTTGGGCTGATTTGATGGGAGAGTAGCCTATGTTAAGGGGTACTGAATGCTGTCACCACTGTGTTTCACATAGAATATCACAAATCTATCAGGTAACTTTTTTGAAATAAAAGCCTGAACTCAATTTAAATTTGAACCAGAGACTGAAGGGAGAGCACTCTATCCCATCTCTGGTCAGCCAGCTTCAAAAGGTCTGATGATGTATTTTTGAATCCGTAGGTCAGTGTGGACTGAATTGCTAACTTTGGTACTGACTCACTCTTTCTCATATATGCTTATGCACAAAATGCATGTGAGAGTGTGAGATTTCCTTAAAGCAGCTCTGAGAACATTAAGTCCAAATAGATGCAGCTCTTACTCTGCTTTGAAGGACATCCTTCCTTCTGCCTAGTTGCTTGCTCCAGTTTAATGTGGTAAGAGCTGGGGCTCAGCCTGTGGGACTGAGCACACTTTCTAAAGACCTGTGTCCTACCATCTGGTTCTTTCCACTTTCACCAAGTTGCATGGCCAAGCCTTTCCCTTACTTGTGGGATTTCTTTTTCCTCTCTTTACAGCATGTCCATGCATTTGTTCACAGTCAGCTCTTACCATATATACTTTTTTCATTCCTTAGGTTTGATCCGTAAAGTGCTGAGCACTTCTCACCAAAGGGCTGCCATCATTTCACAGTGTGCACAGTACTCTGTAATGTGCATATACGATACATGTGAATAGTCCACACTCTCAATTACTTGAAAGGAAGGCTCACTTCTGCCTCACTCTGTACAAAAGCAGCATACGTGGTTGGGAGTAGTTCTTTGTCTGACCATTTTGACCATCATGACATGCCTCATTAAATACCACTTACTTCTGATCTTCCTCTGCTCTCCAGTGTCTGTGAATCATCTGTGGTTAATTTCAAGAGTTTAGTTTAAAGCCTGAAGCTGATCAAGGTATTTCTGCTTTTCTTTTGGTCTATATTGGCTATTACCACTGTAGCATTGATCTGCTACCTCTTTTGTATTATGCACATTGGCAGTTTCTGGCAGTCTTATTCTAGAGTGTCTTTCTATAGTACTGTTTGGTAGATGGCAATATGAAATTAAAGTTTTTAGAAGTGCTGCATGCCATGAATTTTCCCCCTCTCTTTCAAAAGGAGTCCTGCATACCTGAAAATTAGGCAAAATAAACCTGTGGGGTCTGCTCTCAATAGACAATAAATCAGCAAAATAATTGCTTTCATGCTGTTTTTGCTGTAGTGTGGAGTTTCTGTTTTGAGAAGTGTCATTAAATGACACCTTATTCGCCTGCCTTCCTGGTTTTCTTACCTTTTACTGTAATCCCTAGTAATCACTGTCACATACCTACAGAAGTTGCAATATCTGCTGCAGCATGGCTTAGTTCCTGTAAAGAAAATTTCTGTTTCTCTTACTTTCAATACACCTTCCTACAGGATATCAGTTGGAGCTTAGACCAGCTCTGGTTTCAGCTCTCAGACTTCTTCCTTCAGGAGAAATCTTTCTTGTTTCTAATAGACTGTCAAGAAGACTTGACTAATTTGGTGGAAGTGAAGGCATACATCACTGGAATTTGCTCTTTTGCCATCAGATGGCTTCTACAAGGCGGGAAGATGTGTCTCAGAAGGCAATGCTTTTGCTGCTCTTTACTAAGCAAGTTATGTGCTATATGTTGTCTTGGAGAATTGACAGCTGCCTCTGTGTGATTGCCTATACCCATATGTATGTATTTGTACGTATATAGGCATGTTATACAAAAATACATAATACATATACTAAGTTTTCATCAGGTTCTTAAAGCCAATCAGCTTCCAGACTTTCAGAAAAAGCTGATGAGTAGCTTTACATATTTATGCCAACCATAAAAAGCTATTTGAAATATTCTTCTACCCCCTGGGCCAAATTCTTTCATTTAACTTTCTGTGTGATCATGCTTGGTACTGGTGAGGCCACACCTCAAGTACTGTGGGCCCCTCATGAGTTTTGGTCCTTCACTACAAGAAGGACATTGAGGCACTGGAGCATGTCCAGAGGAGGGCAATGAAGCTGGTGAAGGGTCTGGAGAACAAGAATTATGAGGAGCGGCTGAGGGAGCTGGGGTTGTTTAGTTTGGAGAAAAGAAGGCTCAGGGGAGACCTTATTGCTCTCCACAACTACCTGAAAGGAGGCTGTAGTGAGGTGGGGGTTGGTCTCTTCTCCTAAGTAACAAGTGATAGGATGAGAGGAAATGGCCTCAAGTTGCATGAGAGGAGGTTTAGATTGGATATTAGGAAAAATTTCTTCACTGAAAGGGTTATCAGGCATTGGAACGAGGTGCCCAGGTAAGTGGAGGAGTCACTACCCCTGGTGGCATTTAAAAGATGGGTAGGTGTTGTGCTTAGAGATATCGTTTAGTAGTGGACGGGTTATGATTGGACTTGGTGATCTTAAAGGTCTTTTCCAACCAAATTATTCTATGATTCTATGAAAGTACTTTGCATAGGATGAATACAAGCCTAACTAATTTCTTTAGATATTAAGTAGATTTACAAAGTGTGGGATTACGTTATCCCTCTATCTTTTTACAGATCTTGGCAGAAGTGGAAGAGGAAAAGGTAATTCTAGTCCAAAGGGAAGTTTTGCTTGAAGTATGTTTCTTGATATAAACCTTCCTTCATATACGTCAACTGTGTTCCTTTCTGTGTAGCTGTGTTTCAGTGGTAGTATAACTCTGTCTTATGTAAAGTGTTCTTATTCATCCCATTCATGAGGTCCTTCTACACTTTGGGACATGTATGTCTGGAATTCAGATATTGTCAAAAATTGCTCCTACTCTATGCTGGGACTGTGGCTGTGTTCACACTTGTGCTAGATAATTTCTGAAAAATCCGAGGGAGGAGAAACACAAGCAAAAGTAACTATCGATTTCCCAGAAGCCTTGCACTTCTTGCTACAAGACTGAAGCACTGCTGCCAAACCAGCACAATCTGTGGTGTTCACAGGAGCATTTACAGCTAGTATATTATATTCTTTGTAAGATGCCCACATAGCTGCTGGGCACATTTCTTTTTACTTTATAAATTACCGAAATAATGCAGCAGTTCTGGAGTAGCTGGTCGAGCAGTTTTGACACCTGCTTTCCTGCTTTTTCTGTCTTTTAGAGAAGACTTATCTTTCTTCTGTGTATTCTGGGGGTTCTTCAAGGAAGGTTTTTTCAGCTACAAGAAAATTACTTCCCTGCTTATTTCTCTCTACAGTTTTTCATTGATTCTGTGCAACTTGTCACATGAAATGAAAGCAGAGGTTTGAATTTTCATATGCAGCCTATTCTTACAGTAAATAAGATTAAAGGTGAGTCAGTTGCCAGTGCTTCACTTGTTACTTCCTTTAACTGCTGGAACCTCCTCACCAGTCACGCAGTCAGGAGGTGGCTTGGGTGTGTGGTGAGCTACCAAGCTAGACTGCCAGTGCTCCATCCTCACATCCAAGAGTTTCAGCAGAGCAATACGAACAACAGCTTCCTCTGTGACCTGTTAAGGCTGAGCAAGGATACTGGGGACAAAGTTTGTGTTTTTTCTCTTCTATTTGTAATATTACTAGCCAATAAACTTATTGCAGATTGAGAATGAAACACTGTAATAGTAAAAATAACTTATTTTTGTAGACCTCTTAAGCTTCCTGTCCACATTTGAAGCTTCATAAAACTTCCATAGAGGTATCTGCTACTGACAGTGATTAGGAAGAAGAAATCAAGCTAGGTGGACTAAAGCTTCGATTCACATGTCAAGTTTTTTAATTTTTTTTCAATTTTTATTTTTAATCCTGGTAGTTTCAAAAACACAAAGCTTAGCTACTGTTTCAGCTAGAATGCAACTGGAAAAGGTGTACCATGCCAACCAGAGGCTCTTCCAGAGTTTATTTGTTGAAGAGATGTGGAAAGTTCAGAAAACTGCTGGCTTTGTCATGCCTAAACAAAATTTTGCAGACCTTGAGGCTCACCAATCTATAGCATACACAGAGCAATTAACATAAGAAGTTGCAAGAAATATTTTGTACAAATTGCATCAGAAGATGCTGCTCTGAATGTGTGAAGTGTGAAGGAACAAAGTTGAAAGAACTGAAGGTGTGAAAAATGTCAGTAAGCACAAAGGTATTTTCAGGAGGTTTAAAAAGTAGATGCAAAGTCACGCTTATATAGTTTGCGGTTCTTTAAAATCAAACCCAAAACCATAATGTGCAGAATACACTGTAAAAACTCCGTTTCTGTTGAAAAGTACTGGTCAGTACCTTTTACCCTGCAGATACCTTGATGCAGGTGCCATAGTTTGTCAGGGGGGTGGTCATGAGCCCCTTCACCACAGTAGCTTGCCTGGCAACACAGACGAGTCCTGGGACAGGCAGGCGTCTCTGCTTCCAGCACTTATTTTCCTCTCATTACAGAGCAGAACTTGCAGATTTTGCTATGCAGGACCTGTCCTGCCACAGCATTTGAGACATCAGCTCTTTCAGTCTCTCACTACTAGTAGTATATATGCTTATATAGCAGGAAACAATGTCAAGTCTTGTTATTAATATAATTCATAAATGTACAGTGGTCAGAAGAGGACGAAAAAACTTTTTCCTAGTGAATAAAAAACAGTCTTTACCAAGACATGCTTATAATTTTTTTTTTTATTTTCCCTTTTTTCATTAGCCTGACATCATATCACAGAACACAAGGGAATAGGACACACGGACATGCCCAGTATAAGTCTTTTGCTGCTGTTGTAATACGAACTGTATTATAACATTTAGCTGTAGCACATACTGACATTTGGAAGGTGGCCTTTGGATTTTATTTTTTTTTGGGAAAAAAGAATAGTTTGAGATTTTTTTGGGTGAATATTTTGAGCAGTCTTACAGCCTCTTGTTTAATACTCTTGATTGCCAGTGTGCTCTGACCCTAATCCACACTGATGAGTCTATCAAACAGAATGACAACAATATCAGCAAAACAAGTAGGTAGACTGCTATGTATATAGACCCATGTATAGAGAGGAAGAATAAAGTGTCAATCAGAATTTAGAATACGTCCAGTATTGCTGTGTAGCTGTCATGTTACTGCTGGCATATAAGGGTCTCCTAACTCCATGACTTCCCAGGCTTTGGCCATTTATTATTTATGGCAGTCTCAGAGTCCTTATTCTTATGAGAGAGGAAAGACCTAAGCAAACAGGAGAAATGTAGATAAAGCTGAAGAAGTAACTTCTTCCTGGACCCAGAGACACAAGTCAGGGCTGTGCTTGCTGCTTAACCCTGATTTCTGTCTGCATAAATCTTCTTCCCATGTGGTGAAGAAGCACAATTACTCAGCGCTTCCTGCCAGGAACTAGTCTCTGAGTCGTTAGTGCAGTGGATACCTTGAAATAGTTCTAATAGTATTCCTTGGTGGGTAGGGAGAACCTAAAGTACTGATGGTCATACTTCATCTGTTTGATTGCCACACATCCAGTTAAGTCATGGTGAGTTTTTGTGACCTTTCTATTTATCAAGGCACTTAAAGCAAGCAGAGAGGCCCACCAACTTGCATGATTGTTGTAATTGTTCTGTTTGGTCAATTAATTTAAGGCCATTTTTTAATTCATCACAATCCTGAAGCTTGATGTTTTACAGTTCCTGGAGAATTCAGGAAATTTATGTTTTACCAAGAGACTCTAATGGAATAGACCCTCACCTTTCCAATACAAGTAGAATCACCTTCCCAAGCCCATAGCAAAATGCAGCTTAAAGCATGATACTGCAGTGCTCACATCGTAAAATTCTGTCTGCAACCCACATTTCCAGTGTAATGTAATAGGCAAATGCATCTTTTATGGCAGTTTACATGTCCCAGTCTCTATTTCTCCAAACTTCAATCAAATTACAGGAAACATTTTAATGATTTGCTGTTCCTTGTAGATCTGATGATAATCTTTCTCAACAAGGCATGTTGAGAAAAGCTGTCATGAGAAATGAAGAATTAAGGGAGCTCATATAACTTAAGTCATTGTGCAGATGACAGCTATACATGCTGAGCACAGGTTGCTCAGAGCAGATCTGAACAGTACTGGGCAAATAAGATATGTGATTATATGGATTAGGTCATGGATCCTTTCCAGAGGAACAAGAACTATGTGATTTTTTGGTTGCTGGTAAAAGAGGGATATTTGTGCTGCATGCACTTTTTGGTGAGGCTGAGATCCAAGAGTCAAGCTGAGAGTTAAACATGAAAAGGAGTTTGTAGTACAGTTTTGTCTGAGAACCAAAAGGTAGATAGTTTTCCCAGGAATCCCTAAAACAGTGACAGGAGGTGCTCACCTACCGAAAGTTAACTTAAAAAGCTCCTGGGTCAAGAAACAAAACATGCAATTGTCTTGACTCAGTGGTATATTTTTTTAGTATTGACTTTTAAGTCCATCAGCAGCTGTATCTGTTTCAGTCTTTTTGGAGCACAAAGTAACTGCTCAGTGAGGGAAACTAGGATGAAAGGAGTAGAAGGCAGCCCGGCCTTCGGGTGCCCTAATGGGCAGCATTCTCCCAGTGCTGTAGTTTCTGATCATCTCACACAATAGAAAATTTTGTCTTTCTAAGGTCCCTCTGAGGCAGAAGGACCTCTTCTATTGTTTCTTCTTTTCCTGTTTTCTGATCTTCCTTGCTAACCATTGTTGATATTCAATCAAATGTCCTAATCACAGTTTCCAGTATCTTTTCTATTGCTGACTTAGATACCTTAACATTATTTTCTTTGCAGAGAACATCTTCAGTTTCTTCTAAATCTGGAAAAAAGCAGATTTCATTTGCTTTTTCTGTCTCCACCTCTCCTTACAGATGTAAAAAAAAATTCTTTTGTTGCCCACCTTTGAGCTATTATGTCAGATTTCCCTCACTCCCTTTCTTATCCCCACACTTCCTATTCTCCCATTAACTTTGGCTCTTTCTTTTTACATTGCAAGTTTTAGCCTTCTCTAATTTAGAAAGAAAAAAAACCCTAACATTCACTACATGTATGCAAATAGATTGATTAGCTTGAGTTGCTTCTCCAAATCTTACCCTATCTCCCTTTCATCTCTCAAGCTCTTTCTGTGTTAACTCTCTCTCTCGTCACTCTCCTCCAGTTCCAGCCTACATCTTCCTTTTCAGTCTCGTATCGACACCTAGCACAGCACAGAAACTGTCAGCTGTGATCCCTGTGCTCATCTCTTTCCAAGCAGAGCTCAGAACCGATACTTCATCCTCATCAACCTTGTCTGATCAGCTCCTTTACTTTGCAAATCTGTAGTTCTTCCTTGTTTTCCCTGTTTTTCACCTTATTTCTAGCTGGCACTCCCTAACACCTTCTATGTCGAGAGTTCATCTCCACTGTGGAGCTGATTCCTCTTGGGCAGGCTGGACCCTTACCTTGTTTCTGACACCTCACCATGAATCTCCAGCCTTCATTTCAAGTTGAACATGGCTAAAACAATTTCTGCTCCACTAAGCTTTTCCTGCTATCTCTTCTCTTGCTCACTGTAGACCATACTTTCACCTTATCTGTCAGGGTTGTTGCCTCCCAGCACTGCTTTTCGTCTTGGCCTTTCTCTGCAGCTTCAGTTCTGGACGTTGTCATCCATTTCCTTGATTTCCCCTCAGTGCTTTGGTCTTGCCTCCATGAAAGTGTGATTCTGCCACATACCGTGGTGGGGAATTGGGATAAGCGAAGAGGGAATCATTGCTTGGTATGGCTTTCCTGTTGGAAATTGTGTACAGGTGGGTTAAATCAAACATGTATGGTACAGTCCTACACAGATGGAATTAAACTAGTGTGACATTATTTAAGATCTCCTTGACATTTCCTCCACCTTTTTCTCCTGCCTGGAATTACCTCCGAGATATTTTGTCTTCTGTGTATAACAGTCATCTCTTAGGATCAGACCGGAGTATCCTACATAATTGTTTTTCCTGATGTTTTTCTGATGAGTCGACAGAAGCTCATCCATCCAGTCAGTTCTCTATGTGATTTGTAGCATAGCCTGTATTTAATGCTATGGATTCTTATTAATTCATGATAATTTTGCATTATATAAAACTAACTCTGCTCTGTTGAGAAAGGGAAGTGCTAAGTGCAACTGACACAAAACTAAGCTCCCAGCTTTAGAAGAATTGGTATAACAAAACTTTAAAGGTCTTCCTTCAGAAGTACTGATTTTATACAAAGCATCTGCCAGAGGTAGCTTCACTGAGTAAAAGCAATCCCATCAAGCTTTGGTGTGGCTGCTGCTGTTGCTATGTAGAACTACTTACAGATCACTTCAAGTATTCAAAGGGTAAAGATGTTAATTAATCCTTACAGATCCTGTGTGGTAGGTATGTTTATAGCTCCATCTTTTTAATGAAGGAACTGAGCCAGAGAGGTGAGGTGAGTTGGCAAAGTCTGCCCTGTACTAAATGGGAAACCAAGCCAATATTAGAACTCTAGAGCCCTTGGTTTCTAATTAGGGGAAAAAGAAGCCTGTTTGCCATGAAATTAAAATGTCTGTGCTTGCCCGCACCACCGACTGGAATGCAAGTTAGACATTTAAAACAGAGGAAGGCAATCGCACTAGAAACTATTGCAGACCATGGCAGCTTATCAATAGGGGGCTGCCTCATTTTTAAATCCTTAGTTGAAAAAACCACAACATTTAAGATAATAAAAACAGGTCCCCTGTTTCAGTCTGTAGGGTGGATCCAAAATGTGTAAATCTGTTTTTCAGCCCTCTGTAGACTGTAAGAGACTGAAGACTGGCTACTGAGACCATACTTTCCTTTTGAATTTACTGTAAAACTTAAGGTGTAAACCTGTGACATAAAGCTCCAAAATTACAACAATCTCTGTGCAAACTTTGCATTGGCATATGGGTATTGATGGATAACTGGTGATTCTTTTATCAACTCATTTGTAATCTACACTTCGTGCATTTTTAATCGTTATTTTTGCAATAGCTTCGCAAGCATTGATAGCAAACCGTTATTTCTCAAAGCTGCCATTGAATCCAGGAGAGATTTCACCTGAGAAATAATTGCGGAAAGTCAGGTCATTTAAACAGCTGTTTAAAGCATGTAATATTTTACAGTAATTTTGTGTCACAAAATATGTGCTTTGCAATGGAGAGAGAATATGCTGTCCTGAACTAGGTGAGTTAAAGACTAATTCAGTTGCTCCATGCAGAGGCTGTCATTCAAAGCCAATCATACAGTATTAGGCTTTTCTAGTTTACTACAAAATCAGACGAATGATAATTTAGTACTTTGATGCTTTTTTAAAAAGAATGTAGATGTGAAGATAGTGTGTCATGTTTGTTATTCTAGGCCTTGGCCATTAAAATAATAATTTGGCATTTCAAGTTTGGTTCTTATGAGATCTTTTTATAATTATTGAATAGAAGGCTTGGGAATAACAAGACATATTTGTTAAGTCCTGAGACTCGAACTCAGGAAAGCTGGGTGCCATCAGCTCCTCAGGCTGTCCTGCAACAGGGCTTTGGCCAAGGCACCCCTCCCTGGGGCCTTATTTCTCTGTTTCCTTGCTCTGTGAAACGATCAGGACTATACTGACCTCTGCTGTCAATGGCCTTTGTGGGCTAAAGAGTAAAGCTGCTGGGTGTGGGCTAAAAGTAGTATTAAAAATATGTTTTTAATATCACCAACAAACTGCCTTGACTGACTGATTATGGAAGAAAGTCTCTTTTTCTAATGAACAAGCACCTATGACTAGAAAGGCTACTACTTATGCATAACTTTGGAAAAGCTTGTAGAAAGGCAATCAGTTTCTCTGTTCCTTGCAGGTCCCAGTGCACTGAAGCTGAGTACTATAGACCAGTGTAATGACACCTTAAAAAAATACCCAAAGCTCAGAACAGTTTTATTATCCCTGAGTTAGACTTTTCACTGTTAGACTATCTAGTCTTGCTAGTTGCTTGGTTTGTCATTTAAAACTGGTCTAGCTGTGTCTTAATTTTTCATACTAAAGTATCTCCAAATACTTAATTTAATGAAATTGTACAATAAATGTTGGCGAAAGGACATCCTAAAAAGCAAACTGACAGAAATTAGTTTTTCAGACTGTTATCCAGGCTGCCTGCCATTCTAGTTATGATCACACTTACTGTTGACAGATGTCCTGAAAAGAAGAGGAAAGTAGTCATTGGGCAGACTCCAAATCAAAAAAAACTGAACATCTAGACTGCCTTAGAAACTCAAGTGAATAGAAGTCTCTTTTGCCTTTTCGCTCCTCCTTCACAAAAAGCATCACCAGGATAACTTAGAGTGTCTGTCCTTAGGACACTAAATGCATATGGGTGTTTTGACAGGAAGTTTGAAAGGGGAGATATTATGTGTTAAGTTTATTGTAATTAAACTTCAAAGTAGATATTTGAGTTGATCCACTTTGGGTTGAGTTTTTACTGAAAAATATATCTGCATTGATTATGTAAAGGCAGCCAATCCAAGAAACAAATAGCCAGACAGTCCTCTTTCCC